>NW_027601292.1:2500-302500 GCF_053455715.1 Rhinoraja longicauda
CCCTAACCCTAACCCTAACCCTAACCCTAACCCTAACCCTAACCCTAACCCTAACCCTAACCCTAACCCTAACCCTAACCCTAACCCTAACCCTAACCCTAACCCTAACCCTAACCCTAACCCTAACCCTAACCCTAACCCTAACCCTAACCCTAACCCTAACCCTAACCCTAACCCTAACCCTAACCCTAACCCTAACCCTAACCCTAACCCTAACCCTAACCCTAACCCTAACCCTAACCCTAACCCTAACCCTAACCCTAACCCTAACCCTAACCCTAACCCTAACCCTAACCCTAACCCTAACCCTAACCCTAACCCTAACCCTAACCCTAACCCTAACCCTAACCCTAACCCTAACCCTAACCCTAACCCTAACCCTAACCCTAACCCTAACCCTAACCCTAACCCTAACCCTAACCCTAACCCTAACCCTAACCCTAACCCTAACCCTAACCCTAACCCTAACCCTAACCCTAACCCTAACCCTAACCCTAACCCTAACCCTAACCCTAACCCTAACCCTAACCCTAACCCTAACCCTAACCCTAACCCTAACCCTAACCCTAACCCTAACCCTAACCCTAACCCTAACCCTAACCCTAACCCTAACCCTAACCCTAACCCTAACCCTAACCCTAACCCTAACCCTAACCCTAACCCTAACCCTAACCCTAACCCTAACCCTAACCCTAACCCTAACCCTAACCCTAACCCTAACCCTAACCCTAACCCTAACCCTAACCCTAACCCTAACCCTAACCCTAACCCTAACCCTAACCCTAACCCTAACCCTAACCCTAACCCTAACCCTAACCCTAACCCTAACCCTAACCCTAACCCTAACCCTAACCCTAACCCTAACCCTAACCCTAACCCTAACCCTAACCCTAACCCTAACCCTAACCCTAACCCTAACCCTAACCCTAACCCTAACCCTAACCCTAACCCTAACCCTAACCCTAACCCTAACCCTAACCCTAACCCTAACCCTAACCCTAACCCTAACCCTAACCCTAACCCTAACCCTAACCCTAACCCTAACCCTAACCCTAACCCTAACCCTAACCCTAACCCTAACCCTAACCCTAACCCTAACCCTAACCCTAACCCTAACCCTAACCCTAACCCTAACCCTAACCCTAACCCTAACCCTAACCCTAACCCTAACCCTAACCCTAACCCTAACCCTAACCCTAACCCTAACCCTAACCCTAACCCTAACCCTAACCCTAACCCTAACCCTAACCCTAACCCTAACCCTAACCCTAACCCTAACCCTAACCCTAACCCTAACCCTAACCCTAACCCTAACCCTAACCCTAACCCTAACCCTAACCCTAACCCTAACCCTAACCCTAACCCTAACCCTAACCCTAACCCTAACCCTAACCCTAACCCTAACCCTAACCCTAACCCTAACCCTAACCCTAACCCTAACCCTAACCCTAACCCTAACCCTAACCCTAACCCTAACCCTAACCCTAACCCTAACCCTAACCCTAACCCTAACCCTAACCCTAACCCTAACCCTAACCCTAACCCTAACCCTAACCCTAACCCTAACCCTAACCCTAACCCTAACCCTAACCCTAACCCTAACCCTAACCCTAACCCTAACCCTAACCCTAACCCTAACCCTAACCCTAACCCTAACCCTAACCCTAACCCTAACCCTAACCCTAACCCTAACCCTAACCCTAACCCTAACCCTAACCCTAACCCTAACCCTAACCCTAACCCTAACCCTAACCCTAACCCTAACCCTAACCCTAACCCTAACCCTAACCCTAACCCTAACCCTAACCCTAACCCTAACCCTAACCCTAACCCTAACCCTAACCCTAACCCTAACCCTAACCCTAACCCTAACCCTAACCCTAACCCTAACCCTAACCCTAACCCTAACCCTAACCCTAACCCTAACCCTAACCCTAACCCTAACCCTAACCCTAACCCTAACCCTAACCCTAACCCTAACCCTAACCCTAACCCTAACCCTAACCCTAACCCTAACCCTAACCCTAACCCTAACCCTAACCCTAACCCTAACCCTAACCCTAACCCTAACCCTAACCCTAACCCTAACCCTAACCCTAACCCTAACCCTAACCCTAACCCTAACCCTAACCCTAACCCTAACCCTAACCCTAACCCTAACCCTAACCCTAACCCTAACCCTAACCCTAACCCTAACCCTAACCCTAACCCTAACCCTAACCCTAACCCTAACCCTAACCCTAACCCTAACCCTAACCCTAACCCTAACCCTAACCCTAACCCTAACCCTAACCCTAACCCTAACCCTAACCCTAACCCTAACCCTAACCCTAACCCTAACCCTAACCCTAACCCTAACCCTAACCCTAACCCTAACCCTAACCCTAACCCTAACCCTAACCCTAACCCTAACCCTAACCCTAACCCTAACCCTAACCCTAACCCTAACCCTAACCCTAACCCTAACCCTAACCCTAACCCTAACCCTAACCCTAACCCTAACCCTAACCCTAACCCTAACCCTAACCCTAACCCTAACCCTAACCCTAACCCTAACCCTAACCCTAACCCTAACCCTAACCCTAACCCTAACCCTAACCCTAACCCTAACCCTAACCCTAACCCTAACCCTAACCCTAACCCTAACCCTAACCCTAACCCTAACCCTAACCCTAACCCTAACCCTAACCCTAACCCTAACCCTAACCCTAACCCTAACCCTAACCCTAACCCTAACCCTAACCCTAACCCTAACCCTAACCCTAACCCTAACCCTAACCCTAACCCTAACCCTAACCCTAACCCTAACCCTAACCCTAACCCTAACCCTAACCCTAACCCTAACCCTAACCCTAACCCTAACCCTAACCCTAACCCTAACCCTAACCCTAACCCTAACCCTAACCCTAACCCTAACCCTAACCCTAACCCTAACCCTAACCCTAACCCTAACCCTAACCCTAACCCTAACCCTAACCCTAACCCTAACCCTAACCCTAACCCTAACCCTAACCCTAACCCTAACCCTAACCCTAACCCTAACCCTAACCCTAACCCTAACCCTAACCCTAACCCTAACCCTAACCCTAACCCTAACCCTAACCCTAACCCTAACCCTAACCCTAACCCTAACCCTAACCCTAACCCTAACCCTAACCCTAACCCTAACCCTAACCCTAACCCTAACCCTAACCCTAACCCTAACCCTAACCCTAACCCTAACCCTAACCCTAACCCTAACCCTAACCCTAACCCTAACCCTAACCCTAACCCTAACCCTAACCCTAACCCTAACCCTAACCCTAACCCTAACCCTAACCCTAACCCTAACCCTAACCCTAACCCTAACCCTAACCCTAACCCTAACCCTAACCCTAACCCTAACCCTAACCCTAACCCTAACCCTAACCCTAACCCTAACCCTAACCCTAACCCTAACCCTAACCCTAACCCTAACCCTAACCCTAACCCTAACCCTAACCCTAACCCTAACCCTAACCCTAACCCTAACCCTAACCCTAACCCTAACCCTAACCCTAACCCTAACCCTAACCCTAACCCTAACCCTAACCCTAACCCTAACCCTAACCCTAACCCTAACCCTAACCCTAACCCTAACCCTAACCCTAACCCTAACCCTAACCCTAACCCTAACCCTAACCCTAACCCTAACCCTAACCCTAACCCTAACCCTAACCCTAACCCTAACCCTAACCCTAACCCTAACCCTAACCCTAACCCTAACCCTAACCCTAACCCTAACCCTAACCCTAACCCTAACCCTAACCCTAACCCTAACCCTAACCCTAACCCTAACCCTAACCCTAACCCTAACCCTAACCCTAACCCTAACCCTAACCCTAACCCTAACCCTAACCCTAACCCTAACCCTAACCCTAACCCTAACCCTAACCCTAACCCTAACCCTAACCCTAACCCTAACCCTAACCCTAACCCTAACCCTAACCCTAACCCTAACCCTAACCCTAACCCTAACCCTAACCCTAACCCTAACCCTAACCCTAACCCTAACCCTAACCCTAACCCTAACCCTAACCCTAACCCTAACCCTAACCCTAACCCTAACCCTAACCCTAACCCTAACCCTAACCCTAACCCTAACCCTAACCCTAACCCTAACCCTAACCCTAACCCTAACCCTAACCCTAACCCTAACCCTAACCCTAACCCTAACCCTAACCCTAACCCTAACCCTAACCCTAACCCTAACCCTAACCCTAACCCTAACCCTAACCCTAACCCTAACCCTAACCCTAACCCTAACCCTAACCCTAACCCTAACCCTAACCCTAACCCTAACCCTAACCCTAACCCTAACCCTAACCCTAACCCTAACCCTAACCCTAACCCTAACCCTAACCCTAACCCTAACCCTAACCCTAACCCTAACCCTAACCCTAACCCTAACCCTAACCCTAACCCTAACCCTAACCCTAACCCTAACCCTAACCCTAACCCTAACCCTAACCCTAACCCTAACCCTAACCCTAACCCTAACCCTAACCCTAACCCTAACCCTAACCCTAACCCTAACCCTAACCCTAACCCTAACCCTAACCCTAACCCTAACCCTAACCCTAACCCTAACCCTAACCCTAACCCTAACCCTAACCCTAACCCTAACCCTAACCCTAACCCTAACCCTAACCCTAACCCTAACCCTAACCCTAACCCTAACCCTAACCCTAACCCTAACCCTAACCCTAACCCTAACCCTAACCCTAACCCTAACCCTAACCCTAACCCTAACCCTAACCCTAACCCTAACCCTAACCCTAACCCTAACCCTAACCCTAACCCTAACCCTAACCCTAACCCTAACCCTAACCCTAACCCTAACCCTAACCCTAACCCTAACCCTAACCCTAACCCTAACCCTAACCCTAACCCTAACCCTAACCCTAACCCTAACCCTAACCCTAACCCTAACCCTAACCCTAACCCTAACCCTAACCCTAACCCTAACCCTAACCCTAACCCTAACCCTAACCCTAACCCTAACCCTAACCCTAACCCTAACCCTAACCCTAACCCTAACCCTAACCCTAACCCTAACCCTAACCCTAACCCTAACCCTAACCCTAACCCTAACCCTAACCCTAACCCTAACCCTAACCCTAACCCTAACCCTAACCCTAACCCTAACCCTAACCCTAACCCTAACCCTAACCCTAACCCTAACCCTAACCCTAACCCTAACCCTAACCCTAACCCTAACCCTAACCCTAACCCTAACCCTAACCCTAACCCTAACCCTAACCCTAACCCTAACCCTAACCCTAACCCTAACCCTAACCCTAACCCTAACCCTAACCCTAACCCTAACCCTAACCCTAACCCTAACCCTAACCCTAACCCTAACCCTAACCCTAACCCTAACCCTAACCCTAACCCTAACCCTAACCCTAACCCTAACCCTAACCCTAACCCTAACCCTAACCCTAACCCTAACCCTAACCCTAACCCTAACCCTAACCCTAACCCTAACCCTAACCCTAACCCTAACCCTAACCCTAACCCTAACCCTAACCCTAACCCTAACCCTAACCCTAACCCTAACCCTAACCCTAACCCTAACCCTAACCCTAACCCTAACCCTAACCCTAACCCTAACCCTAACCCTAACCCTAACCCTAACCCTAACCCTAACCCTAACCCTAACCCTAACCCTAACCCTAACCCTAACCCTAACCCTAACCCTAACCCTAACCCTAACCCTAACCCTAACCCTAACCCTAACCCTAACCCTAACCCTAACCCTAACCCTAACCCTAACCCTAACCCTAACCCTAACCCTAACCCTAACCCTAACCCTAACCCTAACCCTAACCCTAACCCTAACCCTAACCCTAACCCTAACCCTAACCCTAACCCTAACCCTAACCCTAACCCTAACCCTAACCCTAACCCTAACCCTAACCCTAACCCTAACCCTAACCCTAACCCTAACCCTAACCCTAACCCTAACCCTAACCCTAACCCTAACCCTAACCCTAACCCTAACCCTAACCCTAACCCTAACCCTAACCCTAACCCTAACCCTAACCCTAACCCTAACCCTAACCCTAACCCTAACCCTAACCCTAACCCTAACCCTAACCCTAACCCTAACCCTAACCCTAACCCTAACCCTAACCCTAACCCTAACCCTAACCCTAACCCTAACCCTAACCCTAACCCTAACCCTAACCCTAACCCTAACCCTAACCCTAACCCTAACCCTAACCCTAACCCTAACCCTAACCCTAACCCTAACCCTAACCCTAACCCTAACCCTAACCCTAACCCTAACCCTAACCCTAACCCTAACCCTAACCCTAACCCTAACCCTAACCCTAACCCTAACCCTAACCCTAACCCTAACCCTAACCCTAACCCTAACCCTAACCCTAACCCTAACCCTAACCCTAACCCTAACCCTAACCCTAACCCTAACCCTAACCCTAACCCTAACCCTAACCCTAACCCTAACCCTAACCCTAACCCTAACCCTAACCCTAACCCTAACCCTAACCCTAACCCTAACCCTAACCCTAACCCTAACCCTAACCCTAACCCTAACCCTAACCCTAACCCTAACCCTAACCCTAACCCTAACCCTAACCCTAACCCTAACCCTAACCCTAACCCTAACCCTAACCCTAACCCTAACCCTAACCCTAACCCTAACCCTAACCCTAACCCTAACCCTAACCCTAACCCTAACCCTAACCCTAACCCTAACCCTAACCCTAACCCTAACCCTAACCCTAACCCTAACCCTAACCCTAACCCTAACCCTAACCCTAACCCTAACCCTAACCCTAACCCTAACCCTAACCCTAACCCTAACCCTAACCCTAACCCTAACCCTAACCCTAACCCTAACCCTAACCCTAACCCTAACCCTAACCCTAACCCTAACCCTAACCCTAACCCTAACCCTAACCCTAACCCTAACCCTAACCCTAACCCTAACCCTAACCCTAACCCTAACCCTAACCCTAACCCTAACCCTAACCCTAACCCTAACCCTAACCCTAACCCTAACCCTAACCCTAACCCTAACCCTAACCCTAACCCTAACCCTAACCCTAACCCTAACCCTAACCCTAACCCTAACCCTAACCCTAACCCTAACCCTAACCCTAACCCTAACCCTAACCCTAACCCTAACCCTAACCCTAACCCTAACCCTAACCCTAACCCTAACCCTAACCCTAACCCTAACCCTAACCCTAACCCTAACCCTAACCCTAACCCTAACCCTAACCCTAACCCTAACCCTAACCCTAACCCTAACCCTAACCCTAACCCTAACCCTAACCCTAACCCTAACCCTAACCCTAACCCTAACCCTAACCCTAACCCTAACCCTAACCCTAACCCTAACCCTAACCCTAACCCTAACCCTAACCCTAACCCTAACCCTAACCCTAACCCTAACCCTAACCCTAACCCTAACCCTAACCCTAACCCTAACCCTAACCCTAACCCTAACCCTAACCCTAACCCTAACCCTAACCCTAACCCTAACCCTAACCCTAACCCTAACCCTAACCCTAACCCTAACCCTAACCCTAACCCTAACCCTAACCCTAACCCTAACCCTAACCCTAACCCTAACCCTAACCCTAACCCTAACCCTAACCCTAACCCTAACCCTAACCCTAACCCTAACCCTAACCCTAACCCTAACCCTAACCCTAACCCTAACCCTAACCCTAACCCTAACCCTAACCCTAACCCTAACCCTAACCCTAACCCTAACCCTAACCCTAACCCTAACCCTAACCCTAACCCTAACCCTAACCCTAACCCTAACCCTAACCCTAACCCTAACCCTAACCCTAACCCTAACCCTAACCCTAACCCTAACCCTAACCCTAACCCTAACCCTAACCCTAACCCTAACCCTAACCCTAACCCTAACCCTAACCCTAACCCTAACCCTAACCCTAACCCTAACCCTAACCCTAACCCTAACCCTAACCCTAACCCTAACCCTAACCCTAACCCTAACCCTAACCCTAACCCTAACCCTAACCCTAACCCTAACCCTAACCCTAACCCTAACCCTAACCCTAACCCTAACCCTAACCCTAACCCTAACCCTAACCCTAACCCTAACCCTAACCCTAACCCTAACCCTAACCCTAACCCTAACCCTAACCCTAACCCTAACCCTAACCCTAACCCTAACCCTAACCCTAACCCTAACCCTAACCCTAACCCTAACCCTAACCCTAACCCTAACCCTAACCCTAACCCTAACCCAGACAAGACCGGACAAGACCGGACAAGACCCAGACAAGACCGGACAAGACCGGACAAGACCCAGACAAGACCGGACAAGACCGGACAAGACCGGACAAGACCGGACAAGACCGGACAAGACCGGACAAGACCGGACAAGACCGGACAAGACCCAGACAAGACCGGACAAGACCGGACAAGACCCAGACAAGACCGGACAAGACCGGACAAGACCCAGACAAGACCGGACAAGACCCGGACAAGACCGGACAAGACACGGACAAGACCGGACAAGACCGGACAAGACACAGACAAGACCCAGACAAGACCCAGACAAGACCGGACAAGACCGGACAAGACCGGACAAGACCGGACAAGACCCAGACAAGACCGGACAAGACCGGTCAAGACCGGACAAGACCGGACAAGACGCAGACAAGACCGGACAAGACCGGACAAGACCCAGACAACACCGGACAAGACCCAGACAAGACCGGACAAGACCGGACAAGACCCAGACAAGACCGGACAAGACCGGACAAGACCCAGACAAGAACGGACAAGACACAGACAAGACCGGACAAGACCGGACAAGACCAAGACAAGTCCGGACAAGACCGAACAAGACCGGACAAGACCCAGACAAGACCGGACAAGACCGGACAAGACCCAGACAAGACCGGACAAGACCGGACAAGACCCAGACAAGACCGGACAAGACCGGACAAGACCCAGACAAGATCGGACAAGACCGGACAAGACCGGACGAGACCCAGACAAGACCGGACAAGACCGGACGAGATCCAGACAAGACCGGACAAGACCGGACAAGACCGGACAAGACCGGACAAGACCCAGACAAGACCGGACAAGACCGGACAAGACCCAGACAACACCGGACAAGACCCAGACAAGACCGGACAAGACAGGACATGACCCAGACAAGACCGGACAAGACCGGACAAGACCCAGACAAGAACGGACAAGACCCAGACAAGACCGGACAAGACCGGACAAGACCCAGACAAGTCCGGACAAGACCGAACAAGACCGGACAAGACCCAGACAAGACCGGACAAGACCGGACAAGACCCAGACAAGACCGGACAAGACCGGACAAGACCGGACAAGACCCAGACAAGACCGGACAAGACAGGACAAGACCCAGACAAGACCGGACAAGACCGGACAAGACCCAGACAAGATCGGACAAGACCGGACAAGACCGGACGAGACCCAGACAAGACCGGACAAGACCGGACGAGATCCAGACAAGACCGGACAAGACCGGACAAGACCGGACAAGACCGGACAAGACCGGACAAGACCGGACAAGACCCGGACAAGACCGGACAAGACCGGACAAGACCGGACAAGACCCAGACAAGACCGGACAAGACCGGACAAGACCGGACAAGACCCAGACAAGACCGGACAAGACCCAGACAAGACCGGACAAGACCGGACAAGACCCAGACAAGACCGGACAAGACCGGACAAGACCGGACAAGACCGGACAAGACCGGACAAGACCGGACAAGACCGGACAAGACCGGACAAGACCCAGACAAGACCGGACAAGACCGGACAAGGCCCGGACAAGACCGGACAAGGCCCAGACAAGACCGGACAAGACCGGACAAGACCGGACAAGACCCAGACAAGACCGGACAACACCGGACAAGACCGGACAAGACCGGACAAGACCGGACAAGACCGGACAAGACCGGACAAGACCGGACAAGACCCAGACAAGACCGGACAAGACCGGACAAGACCCAGACAAGACCGGACAAGACCGGACAAGACCCAGACAAGACCGGACAAGACCCGGACAAGACCGGACAAGACCCGGACAAGACCGGACAAGACCGGACAAGTCCCAGACAAGACCCAGACAAGACCCAGACAAGACCGGACAAGACCGGACAAGACCGGACAAGACCGGACAAGACCCAGACAAGACCGGACAAGACCGGACAAGACCGGACAAGACCGGACAAGACCCAGACAAGACCGGACAAGACCCAGACAACACCGGACAAGACCCAGACAAGACCGGACAAGACCGGACAAGACCCAGACAAGACCGGACAAGACCGGACAAGACCCAGACAAGAACGGACAAGACCCAGACAAGACCGGACAAGACCGGACAAGACCCACACAAGTCCGGACAAGACCGAACAAGACCGGACAAGACCCAGACAAGACCGGACAAGACCGGACGAGACCCAGACAAGACCGGACAAGACCGGACAAGACCCAGACAAGACCGGACAAGACCGGACAAGACCCAGACAAGATCGGACAAGACCGGACAAGACCGGACGAGACCCAGACAAGACCGGACAAGACCGGACGAGATCCAGACAAGACCGGACAAGACCGGACAAGACCGGACAAGACCGGACAAGACCGGACAAGACCGGACAAGACCGGACAAGACCGGACAAGACCGGACAAGACCGGACAAGACCGGACAAGACCCGGACAAGACTGGACAAGACCCAGACAAGACCGGACAAGACCGGACAAGACCCAGACAAGACCGGACAAGACCGGACAAGACCGGACAAGACCCAGACAAGACCGGACAAGACCCACATAAGACCGGACAAGACTCAGACAAGACCGGACAAGACCGGACAAGACCCAGACAAGACCGGACAAGACCCAGACAAGACCGGACAAGCCCGGACAAGACCCAGACAAGACCGGACAAGACCCAGACAAGACCGGACAAGACCGGACAAGACCCAGACAAGATCGGACAAGACCGGACAAGACCGGACGAGACCCAGACAAGACCGGACAAGACCGGACGAGATCCAGACAAGACCGGACAAGACCGGACAAGACCGGACAAGACCGGACAAGACCGGACAAGACCGGACAAGACCCAGACAAGACCGGACAAGACCCAGACAACACCGGACAAGACCCAGACAAGACCGGACAAGACCGGACAAGACCCAGACAAGACCGGACAAGACCGGACAAGACCCAGACAAGAACGGACAAGACCCAGACAAGACCGGACAAGACCGGACAAGACCCACACAAGTCCGGACAAGACCGAACAAGACCGGACAAGACCCAGACAAGACCGGACAAGACCGGACGAGACCCAGACAAGACCGGACAAGACCGGACAAGACCCAGACAAGACCGGACAAGACCGGACAAGACCCAGACAAGATCGGACAAGACCGGACAAGACCGGACGAGACCCAGACAAGACCGGACAAGACCGGACGAGATCCAGACAAGACCGGACAAGACCGGACAAGACCGGACAAGACCGGACAAGACCGGACAAGACCGGACAAGACCGGACAAGACCGGACAAGACCGGACAAGACCGGACAAGACCGGACAAGACCCGGACAAGACTGGACAAGACCCAGACAAGACCGGACAAGACCGGACAAGACCCAGACAAGACCGGACAAGACCGGACAAGACCGGACAAGACCCAGACAAGACCGGACAAGACCCACATAAGACCGGACAAGACTCAGACAAGACCGGACAAGACCGGACAAGACCCAGACAAGACCGGACAAGACCCAGACAAGACCGGACAAGACCCAGACAAGACCGGACAAGACCCAGACAAGACCGGACAAGACCGGACAAGACCCAGACAAGATCGGACAAGACCGGACAAGACCGGACGAGACCCAGACAAGACCGGACAAGACCGGACGAGATCCAGACAAGACCGGACAAGACCGGACAAGACCGGACAAGACCGGACAAGACCGGACAAGACCGGACAAGACCGGACAAGACCGGACAAGACCCAGACAAGACCGGACAAGACCGGACAAGACCCAGACAAGACCGGACAAGACCGGACAAGACCGGACAAGACCCAGACAAGACCGGACAAGACAGGACAAGACCCAGACAAGACCGGACAAGACCGGACAAGACCCAGACAAGATCGGACAAGACCGGACAAGACCGGACGAGACCCAGACAAGACCGGACAAGACCGGACGAGATCCAGACAAGACCGGACAAGACCGGACAAGACCGGACAAGACCGGACAAGACCGGACAAGACCGGACAAGACCCGGACAAGACCGGACAAGACCGGACAAGACCGGACAAGACCCAGACAAGACCGGACAAGACCGGACAAGACCGGACAAGACCCAGACAAGACCGGACAAGACCCAGACAAGACCGGACAAGACCGGACAAGACCCAGACAAGACCGGACAAGACCGGACAAGACCGGACAAGACCGGACAAGACCGGACAAGACCGGACAAGACCGGACAAGACCCAGACAAGACCGGACAAGACCGGACAAGGCCCGGACAAGACCGGACAAGGCCCAGACCGGACAAGGCCCAGACAAGACCGGACAAGACCGGACAAGACCGGACAAGACCCAGACAAGACCGGACAACACCGGACAAGACCGGACAAGACCGGACAAGACCGGACAAGACCGGACAAGACCGGACAAGACCGGACAAGACCGGACAAGACCCAGACAAGACCGGACAAGACCGGACAAGACCCAGACAAGACCGGACAAGACCGGACAAGACCCAGACAAGACCGGACAAGACCCGGACAAGACCGGACAAGACCCGGACAAGACCGGACAAGACCGGACAAGTCCCAGACAAGACCCAGACAAGACCCAGACAAGACCGGACAAGACCGGACAAGACCGGACAAGACCGGACAAGACCCAGACAAGACCGGACAAGACCGGACAAGACCGGACAAGACCGGACAAGACCCAGACAAGACCGGACAAGACCCAGACAACACCGGACAAGACCCAGACAAGACCGGACAAGACCGGACAAGACCCAGACAAGACCGGACAAGACCGGACAAGACCCACACAAGTCCGGACAAGACCGAACAAGACCGGACAAGACCCAGACAAGACCGGACAAGACCGGACGAGACCCAGACAAGACCGGACAAGACCGGACAAGACCCAGACAAGACCGGACAAGACCGGACAAGACCCAGACAAGATCGGACAAGACCGGACAAGACCGGACGAGACCCAGACAAGACCGGACAAGACCGGACGAGATCCAGACAAGACCGGACAAGACCGGACAAGACCGGACAAGACCGGACAAGACCGGACAAGACCGGACAAGACCGGACAAGACCGGACAAGACCGGACAAGACCGGACAAGACCCGGACAAGACTGGACAAGACCCAGACAAGACCGGACAAGACCGGACAAGACCCAGACAAGACCGGACAAGACCGGACAAGACCGGACAAGACCCAGACAAGACCGGACAAGACCCACATAAGACCGGACAAGACTCAGACAAGACCGGACAAGACCGGACAAGACCCAGACAAGACCGGACAAGACCCAGACAAGACCGGACAAGCCCGGACAAGACCCAGACAAGACCGGACAAGACCCAGACAAGACCGGACAAGACCGGACAAGACCCAGACAAGATCGGACAAGACCGGACAAGACCGGACGAGACCCAGACAAGACCGGACAAGACCGGACGAGATCCAGACAAGACCGGACAAGACCGGACAAGACCGGACAAGACCGGACAAGACCGGACAAGACCGGACAAGACCGGACAAGACCGGACAAGACCCAGACAAGACCGGACAAGACCGGACAAGACCCAGACAAGACCGGACAAGACCGGACAAGACCCAGACAAGACCGGACAAGACCGGACAAGACCGGACAAGACCGGACAAGACCGGACAAGACCCAGACAAGACCGGACAAGACCGGACAAGACCCAGACAACACCGGACAAGACCCAGACAAGACCGGACAAGACCGGACAAGACCCAGACAAGACCGGACAAGACCGGACAAGACCCAGACAAGAACGGACAAGACCCAGACAAGACCGGACAAGACCGGACAAGACCGGACAAGACCCAGACAAGACCGGACAAGACCGGACAAGACCGGACAAGACCCAGACAAGACCGGACAAGACCGGACAAGGCCCGGACAAGACCGGACAAGGCCCAGACAAGACCGGACAAGACCGGACAAGACCCAGACAAGACCGGACAAGACCGGACAAGACCGGACAAGACCGGACAAGACCGGACAAGACCCAGACAAGACCGGACAAGACCGGACAAGACCCAGACAAGACCGGACAAGACCGGACAAGTCCCAGACAAGACCCAGACAAGACCCAGACAAGACCGGACAAGACCGGACAAGACCGGACAAGACCGGACAAGACCCAGACAAGACCGGACAAGACCGGACAAGACCGGACAAGACCGGACAAGACCCAGACAAGACCGGACAAGACCGGACAAGACCCAGACAACACCGGACAAGACCCAGACAAGACCGGACAAGACCGGACAAGACCCAGACAAGACCGGACAAGACCGGACTAGACCCAGACAAGAACGGACAAGACCCAGACAAGACCGGACAAGACCGGACAAGACCCACACAAGTCCGGACAAGACCGAACAAGACCGGACAAGACCCAGACAAGACCGGACAAGACCGGACGAGACCCAGACAAGACCGGACAAGACCGGACAAGACCCAGACAAGACCGGACAAGACCGGACAAGACCCAGACAAGATCGGACAAGACCGGACAAGACCGGACGAGACCCAGACAAGACCGGACAAGACCGGACGAGATCCAGACAAGACCGGACAAGACCGGACAAGACCGGACAAGACCGGACAAGACCGGACAAGACCGGACAAGACCGGACAAGACCGGACAAGACCGGACAAGACCGGACAAGACCCGGACAAGACTGGACAAGACCCAGACAAGACCGGACAAGACCGGACAAGACCCAGACAAGACCGGACAAGACCGGACAAGACCGGACAAGACCCAGACAAGACCGGACAAGACCCACATAAGACCGGACAAGACTCAGACAAGACCGGACAAGACCGGACAAGACCCAGACAAGACCGGACAAGACCCAGACAAGACCGGACAAGACCCAGACAAGACCGGACAAGCCCGGACAAGACCCAGACAAGACCGGACAAGACCCAGACAAGACCGGACAAGACCGGACAAGACCCAGACAAGATCGGACAAGACCGGACAAGACCGGACGAGACCCAGACAAGACCGGACAAGACCGGACGAGATCCAGACAAGACCGGACAAGACCGGACAAGACCGGACAAGACCGGACAAGACCGGACAAGACCGGACAAGACCGGACAAGACCGGACAAGACCCAGACAAGACCGGACAAGACCGGACAAGACCCAGACAAGACCGGACAAGACCGGACAAGACCCAGACAAGACCGGACAAGACCGGACAAGACCGGACAAGACCGGACAAGACCGGACAAGACCCAGACATGACCGGACAAGACCGGACAAGACCCAGACAACACCGGACAAGACCCAGACAAGACCGGACAAGACCGGACAAGACCCAGACAAGACCGGACAAGACCGGACAAGACCCAGACAAGAACGGACAAGACCCAGACAAGACCGGACAAGACCGGACAAGACCCAGACAAGTCCGGACAAGACCGAACAAGACCGGACAAGACCCAGACAAGACCGGACAAGACCGGACAAGACCGGACAAGACCCAGACAAGACCGGACAAGACCGGACAAGACCCAGACAAGACCGGACAAGACCGGACAAGACCCAGACAAGATCGGACAAGACCGGACAAGACCGGACGAGACCCAGACAAGACCGGACAAGACCGGACAAGACCGGACGAGACCCAGACAAGACCGGACAAGACCGGACGAGATCCAGACAAGACCGGACAAGACCGGACAAGACCGGACAAGACCGGACAAGACCGGACAAGACCGGACAAGACCGGACAAGACCGGACAAGACCCAGACAAGACCGGACAAGACCGGACAAGACCCAGACAAGACCGGACAAGACCGGACAAGACCCAGACAAGACCGGACAAGACCGGACAAGACCCAGACAAGACCGGACAAGACCGGACAAGACCGGACAAGACCCAGACAAGACCGGACAAGACCGGACAAGGCCCGGACAAGACCGGACAAGGCCCAGACAAGACCGGACAAGACCGGACAAGAACCAGACAAGACCGGACAAGACCGGACAAGACCGGACAAGACCGGACAAGACCGGACAAGACCCAGACAAGACCGGACAAGACCGGACAAGACCCAGACAAGACCGGACAAGACCGGACTAGACCCAGACAAGACCGGACAAGACCCGGACAAGACCGGACAAGACCCGGACAAGACCGGACAAGACCGGACAATACCCAGACAAGACCCAGACAAGACCCAGACAAGACCGGACAAGACCGGACAAGACCGGACAAGACCGGACAAGACCGGACAAGACCCAGACAAGACCGGACAAGACCCAGACAACACCGGACAAGACCCAGACAAGACCGGACAAGACCGGACAAGACCCAGACAAGACCGGACAAGACCGGACAAGACCCAGACAAGAACGGACAAGACCCAGACAAGACCGGACAAGACCGGACAAGACCCAGACAAGTCCGGACAAGACCGAACAAGACCGGACAAGACCCAGACAAGACCGGACAAGACCGGACAAGACCGGACAAGACCCAGACAAGACCGGACAAGACCGGACAAGACCCAGACAAGACCGGACAAGACCGGACAAGACCCAGACAAGATCGGACAAGACCGGACAAGACCGGACGAGACCCAGACAAGACCGGACAAGACCGGACGAGATCCAGACAAGACCGGACAAGACCGGACAAGACCGGACAAGACCGGACAAGACCGGACAAGACCGGACAAGACCCAGACAAGACCGGACAAGACCGGACAAGACCCAGACAACACCGGACAAGACCCAGACAAGACCGGACAAGACCGGACAAGACCCAGACAAGACCGGACAAGACCGGACAAGACCCAGACAAGAACGGACAAGACCCAGACAAGACCGGACAAGACCGGACAAGACCCAGACAAGTCCGGACAAGACCGAACAAGACCGGACAAGACCCAGACAAGACCGGACAAGACCGGACAAGACCGGACAAGACCCAGACAAGACCGGACAAGACCGGACAAGACCCAGACAAGACCGGACAAGACCGGACAAGACCCAGACAAGATCGGACAAGACCGGACAAGACCGGACGAGACCCAGACAAGACCGGACAAGACCGGACGAGATCCAGACAAGACCGGACAAGACCGGACAAGACCGGACAAGACCGGACAAACCCAGACAAGACCGGACAAGACCGGACAAGACCGGACAAGACCGGACAAGACCCAGACAAGACCGGACCAGACCCACATAAGACCGGACAAGACCCAGACAAGACCGGACAAGACCGGACAAGACCCAGACAAGACCGGACAAGACCGGACAAGACCGGACAAGACCCGGACAAGACCGGACAAGACCGGACAAGACCGGACAAGACCGGACAAGACCCAGACAAGACCGGACAAGACCGGACAAGGCCCGGACAAGACCGGACAAGGCCCAGACAAGACCGGACAAGGCCCAGACAAGACCGGACAAGACCGGACAAGACCGGACAAGACCCAGACAAGACCGGACAAGACCGGACAAGACCGGACAAGACCGGACAAGACCCAGACAAGACCGGACCAAACCCACATAAGACCGGACAAGACCCAGACAAGACCGGACAAGACCGGACAAGACCCAGACAAGACCGGACAAGACCGGACAAGACCGGACAAGACCCGGACAAGACCGGACAAGACCGGACAAGACCGGACAAGACCGGACAAGACCCAGACAAGACCGGACAAGACCGGACAAGGCCCGGACAAGACCGGACAAGGCCCAGACAAGACCGGACAAGGCCCAGACAAGACCGGACAAACCGGACAAGACCGGACAAGACCCAGACAAGACCGGACAACACCGGACAAGAACGGACAAGACCGGACAAGACCGGACAAGACCGGACAAGACCGGACAAGACCCAGACAAGACCGGACAAGACCGGACAAGACCCAGACAAGACCGGACAAGACCGGACAAGACCCAGACAAGACCGGACAAGACCCGGACAAGACCGGACAAAACCCGGACAAGACCGGACAAGACCGGACAAGTCCCAGACAAGACCCAGACAAGACCCAGACAAGACCGGACAAGACCGGACAAGACCGGACAAGACCGGACAAGACCCAGACAAGACCGGACAAGACCGGACAAGACCGGACAAGACCGGACAAGACCCAGACAAGACCGGACAAGACCGGACAAGACCCAGACAACACCGGACAAGACCCAGACAAGACCGGACAAGACCGGACAAGACCCAGACAAGACCGGACAAGACCGGACAAGACCCAGACAAGAACGGACAAGACCCAAACAAGACCGGACAAGACCGGACAAGACCCAGACAAGTCCGGACAAGACCGAACAAGACCGGACAAGACACAGACAAGACCGGACAAGACCGGACGAGACCCAGACAAGACCGGACAAGACCGGACAAGACACAGACAAGACCGGACAAGACCGGACAAGACCCAGACAAGATCGGACAAGACCGGACAAGACCGGACGAGACCCAGACAAGACCGGACAAGACCGGACGAGATCCGGACAAGACCGGACAAGACCGGACAAGACCGGACAAGACCGGACAAGACCGGACAAGACCGGACAAGACCCGGACAAGACCGGACAAGACCGGACAAGACCGGACAAGACCCGGACAAGACCGGACAAGACCCAGACAAGACCGGACAAGACCGGACAAGACCGGACAAGACCCAGACAAGACCGGACAAGACCGGACAAGACCGGACAAGACCCAGACAAGACCGGACAAGACCCACATAAGACCGGACAAGACCCAGACAAGACCGGACAAGACCGGACAAGACCCAGACAAGACCGGACAAGACCCAGACAAGACCGGACAAGACCGGACAAGACCCAGACAAGACCGGACAAGACCAGACAAGACCGGACAAGACCCAGACAAGACCGGACAAGACCCACATAAGACCGGACAAGACCCAGACAAGACCGGACAAGACCGGACAAGACCCAGACAAGACCGGACAAGACCCAGACAAGACCGGACAAGACCGGACAAGACCGGACAAGACCCAGACAAGATCGGACAAGACCCAGACAAGACCGGACAAGACCGGACAAGACCGGACAAGACCCGGACAAGACCGGACAAGACCGTACAAGACCCGGACAAGACCCGGACAAGACCCGGACAAGACCCGGACAAGACCTGACAAGACCGGACAAGACCGGACAAGACCCAGACAAGACCGGACAAGACCGGACAAGACCGGACAAGACCCGGACAAGACCGGACAAGACCGTACAAGACCCGGACAAGACTCGGACAAGACCCGGACAAGACCCGGACAAGACCTGACAAGACCGGACAAGACCGGACAAGACCCAGACAAGACCGGACAAGACCGGACAAGACCCAGACAAGACCGGACAAGACCGGACAAGACCGGACAAGACAAGACAAGACCGGACAAGACCGGACAAGACCGGACAATACCCAGACAAGACCGGACAAGACCGGACAAGACCCAGACAAGACCGGACAAGACCGGACAAGACCCAGACAAGACCGGACAAGACCGGACAAGACCCAGACAAGACCGGACAAGACCGGACAAGACCCAGACAAGACCGGACAAGAACGGACAAGACCGGACAAGACCCAGACAAGATCGGACAAGACCGGACAAGACCGGACGAGACCCAGACAAGACCGGACAAGACCGGACGAGATCCGGACAAGACCGGACAAGACCGGACAAGACCGGACAAGACCGGACAAGACCGGACAAGACCGGACAAGACCCGGACAAGACCGGACAAGACCGGACAAGACCGGACAAGACCCGGACAAGACCGGACAAGACCCAGACAAGACCGGACAAGACCGGACAAGACCGGACAAGACCCAGACAAGACCGGACAAGACCGGACAAGACCGGACAAGACCCAGACAAGACCGGACAAGACCCACATAAGACCGGACAAGACCCAGACAAGACCGGACAAGACCGGACAAGACCCAGACAAGACCGGACAAGACCCAGACAAGACCGGACAAGACCGGACAAGACCCAGACAAGACCGGACAAGACCAGACAAGACCGGACAAGACCCAGACAAGACCGGACAAGACCCACATAAGACCGGACAAGACCCAGACAAGACCGGACAAGACCGGACAAGACCCAGACAAGACCGGACAAGACCCAGACAAGACCGGACAAGACCGGACAAGACCGGACAAGACCCAGACAAGATCGGACAAGACCCAGACAAGACCGGACAAGACCGGACAAGACCGGACAAGACCCGGACAAGACCGGACAAGACCGTACAAGACCCGGACAAGACCCGGACAAGACCCGGACAAGACCCGGACAAGACCTGACAAGACCGGACAAGACCGGACAAGACCCAGACAAGACCGGACAAGACCGGACAAGACCGGACAAGACCCGGACAAGACCGGACAAGACCGTACAAGACCCGGACAAGACTCGGACAAGACCCGGACAAGACCCGGACAAGACCTGACAAGACCGGACAAGACCGGACAAGACCCAGACAAGACCGGACAAGACCGGACAAGACCCAGACAAGACCGGACAAGACCGGACAAGACCGGACAAGACAAGACAAGACCGGACAAGACCGGACAAGACCGGACAATACCCAGACAAGACCGGACAAGACCGGACAAGACCGGACAAGACCCAGACAAGACCCGGACAAGACCTGACAAGACCGGACAAGACCGGACAAGACCCAGACAAGACCGGACAAGACCGGACAAGACCCAGACAAGACCGGACAAGACCGGACAAGACCGGACAAGACAAGACAAGACCGGACAAGACCGGACAAGACCGGACAATACCCAGACAAGACCGGACAAGACCGGACAAGACCCAGACAAGACCGGACAAGACCGGACAAGACCCAGACAAGACCGGACAAGACCGGACAAGACCCAGACAAGACCGGACAAGACCGGACAAGACCCAGACAAGACCGGACAAGAACGGACAAGACCGGACAAGACCCAGACAAGACCGGACAAGACCGGACAAGGCCCGGACAAGACCGGACAAGGCCCAGACAAGACCGGACAAGACCGGACAAGACCCAGACAAGACCGGACAAGACCGGACAAGACCGGACAAGACCGGACAAGACCGGACAAGACCGGACAAGACCCAGACAAGACCGGACAAGACCGGACAAGACCCAGACAAGACCGGACAAGACCGGACAAGATCCAGACAAGACCGGACAAGACCCGGACAAGGCCGGACAAGACCCGGACAAGACCGGACAAGACCGGACAAGACCCAGACAAGACCCAGACAAGACCCAGACAAGACCGGACAAGACCGGACAAGAGCGGACAAGACCGGACAAGACCCAGACAAGACCGGACAAGACCGGACAAGACCCAGACAAGACCGGACAAGACCGGACAAGACCGGACAAGACCCAGACAAGACCGGACAAGACCGGACAAGGCCCGGACAAGACCGGACAAGGCCCAGACAAGACCGGACAAACCGGACAAGACCGGACAAGACCCAGACAAGACCGGACAACACCGGACAAGACCGGACAAGACCGGACAAGACCGGACAAGACCGGACAAGACCGGACAAGACCGGACAAGACCGGACAAGACCCAGACAAGACCGGACAAGACCGGACAAGACCCAGACAAGACCGGACAAGACCGGACAAGACCCAGACAAGACCGGACAAGACCCGGACAAGACCGGACAAAACCCGGACAAGACCGGACAAGACCGGACAAGTCCCAGACAAGACCCAGACAAGACCCAGACAAGACCGGACAAGACCGGAAAGACCGGACAAGACCGGACAAGACCCAGACAAGACCGGACAAGACCGGACAAGACCGGACAAGACCGGACAAGACCCAGACAAGACCGGACAAGACCGGACAAGACCGGACAAGACCCAGACAACACCGGACAAGACCCAGACAAGACCGGACAAGACCGGACAAGACCCAGACAACACCGGACAAGACCCAGACAAGACCGGACAAGACCGGACAAGACCCAGACAAGACCGGACAAGACCGGACAAGACCCAGACAAGAACGGACAAGACCCAGACAAGACCGGACAAGACCGGACAAGACCCAGACAAGTCCGGACAAGACCGAACAAGACCGGACAAGACCTAGACAAGACCGGACAAGACCGGACGAGACCCAGACAAGACCGGACAAGACCGGACAAGACCCAGACAAGATCGGACAAGACCGGACAAGACCGGACGAGACCCAGACAAGACCGGACAAGACCGGACGAGATCCAGACAAGACCGGACAAGACCGGACAAGACCGGACAAGTCCGGACAAGACCGGACAAGACCGGACAAGACCCGGACAAGACCGGACAAGACCGGACAAGACCGGACAAGACCCGGACAAGACCGGACAAGACCCGGACAAGACCGGACAAGACCCAGACAAGACCGGACAAGACCGGACAAGACCGGACAAGACCCAGACAAGACCGGACAAGACCGGACAAGACCGGACAAGACCCAGACAAGACCGGACAAGACCCACATAAGACCGGACAAGACCCAGACAAGACCGGACAAGACCGAATAAGACCCAGACAAGACCGGACAAGACCCAGACAAGATCGGACAAGACCGGACAAGACCCAGACAAGACCGGACAAGACCGGACAAGACCGGACAAGACCCAGACAAGACCGGACAAGACCCACATAAGACCGGACAAGACCCAGACAAGACCGGACAAGACCGGACAAGACCCAGACAAGACCGGACAAGACCCAGACAAGACCGGACAAGACCGGACAAGACCAGACAAGACCCAGACAAGATCGGACAAGACCCAGACAAGACCGGACAAGACCGGACAAGACCGGACAAGACCCGGACAAGACCGGACAAGACCGTACAAGACCCGGACAAGACCCGGACAAGACCCGGACAAGACCCGGACAAGACCCGGACAAGACCTGACAAGACCGGACAAGACCGGACAAGACCGGACAAGACCGGACAAGACCGGACAAGACCGGACAAGACCCAGACAAGACCAGACAAGACCGGACAAGGCCCGGACAAGGCCCAGACAAGACCGGACGAGACCGGACAAGACCCAGACAAGACCGGACAAGACCGGACAAGACCGGACAAGACCGGAGAAGACCGGACAAGACCCAGACAAGACCGGACAAGACCGGACAAGACCCAGACAAGACCGGACAAGACCGGACAAGACCCAGACAAGACCGGACAAGACCGGACAAGACCCAGACAAGACCGGACAAGACCGGACAAGACCCAGACAAGACCGGACAAGACCGGACAAGACCCAGACAAGACCGGACAAGACCCGGACAAGGCCGGACAAGACCCGGACAAGACCGGACAAGACCGGACAAGACCCAGACAAGACCCAGACAAGACCCAGACAAGACCGGACAAGACCGGACAAGAGCGGACAAGACCGGACAAGACCCAGACAAGACCGGACAAGACCGGACAAGACCCAGACAAGACCGGACAAGACCGGACAAGACCGGACAAGACCCGGACAAGACCGGACAAGACCGGACAAGACCGGACAAGACCGGACAAGACCGGACAAGACCCAGACAAGACCGGACAAGACCGGACAAGGCCCGGACAAGACCGGACGAGGCCCAGACAAGACCGGACGAGACCGGACAAGACCCAGACAAGACCGGACAAGACCGGGCAAGACCGGACAAGACCGGACAAGACCGGACAAGACCGGACAAGACCGGACAAGACCGGACAAGACCAGACAAGACCGGACAAGACCGGACAAGACCGGACAATACCCAGCAAGACCGGACAAGACCGGACAAGACCCAGACAAGACCGGACAAGACCGGACAAGACCCAGACAAGACCGGACAAGACCGGACAAGACCCAGACAAGACCGGACAAGACCGGACAAGACCCAGACAAGACCGGACAAGACCGGACAAGACCGGACAAGACCCAGACAAGACCGGACAAGACCGGACAAGGCCCGGACAAGACCGGACAAGGCCCACACAAGACCGGACAAGACCGGACAAGACCCAGACAAGACCGGACAAGACCGGACAAGACCGGACAAGACCGGACAAGACCGGACAAGACCCAGACAAGACCGGACAAGACCGGACAAGACCCAGACAAGACCGGACAAGACCGGACAAGACCCAGACAAGACCGGACAAGACCCGGACAAGGCCGGACAAGACCCGGACAAGACCGGACAAGACCGGACAAGACCCAGACAAGACCCAGACAAGACCCAGACAAGACCGGACAAGACCGGACAAGAGCGGACAAGACCGGACAAGACCCAGACAAGACCGGACAAGACCGGACAAGACCCAGACAAGACCGGACAAGACCGGACAAGACCGGACAAGACCCGGACAAGACCGGACAAGACCGGACAAGACCGGACAAGACCGGACAAGACCGGACAAGACCCAGACAAGACCGGACATGACCGGACAAGGCCCGGACAAGGCCCAGACAAGACCGGACGAGACCGGACAAGACCCAGACAAGACCGGACAAGACCGGACAAGACCGGACAAGACCGGACAAGACCGGACAAGACCGGACAAGACCCAGACAAGACCGGACAAGACCGGACAAGACCCAGACAAGACCGGACAAGACCGGACAAGACCCAGACAAGACCGGACAAGACCCGGACAAGACCGGACAAGACCCAGACAAGACCGGACAAGACCGGACAAGACCCAGACAAGACCAGACAAGACCGGACAAGACCCAGACAAGACCGGAC
The DNA here is from genome assembly GCF_053455715.1 of Rhinoraja longicauda. Lineage (NCBI taxonomy): Eukaryota > Metazoa > Chordata > Chondrichthyes > Rajiformes > Arhynchobatidae > Rhinoraja > Rhinoraja longicauda. The sequence goes on from NW_027601292.1 coordinate 27,655, forward strand.
AAGACCGGACAAGACCGGACAAGACCCAGACAAGACCGGACAAGACCGGACAAGGCCCGGACAAGACCGGACAAGGCCCAGACAAGACCGGACAAGACCGGACAAGACCCAGACAAGACCGGACAAGACCGGACAAGACCGGACAAGACCGGACAAGACCGGACAAGACCGGACAAGACCGGACAAGACCCAGACAAGACCGGACAAGACCGGACAAGACCCAGACAAGACCGGACAAGACCGGACAAGACCCAGACAAGACCGGACAAGACCCGGACAAGGCCGGACAAGACCTGGACAAGACCGGACAAGACCGGACAAGACCCAGACAAGACCCAGACAAGACCCAGACAAGACCCAGACAAGACCGGACAAGACCGGACAAGAGCGGACAAGACCGGACAAGACCCCGACAAGACCGGACAAGACCGGACAATACCCAGACAAGACCGGACAAGACCGGACAACGCCCAGACAAGACCGTACAAGACCGGACAAGACCCAGACAAGACCGGACAAGACCGGACAAGACCCAGACAAGACCGGACAAGACCGGACAAGACCGGACAAGACCCAGACAAGACCGGACAAGACCGGACAAGACCGGACAAGACCCAGACAAGACCGGACAAGACCGGACAAGGCCCGGACAAGACCGGACAAGGCCCACACAAGACCAGACAAGACCGGACAAGACCCAGACAAGACCGGACAAGACCGGACAAGACCGGACAAGACCGGACAAGACCGGACAAGACCGGACAAGACCCAGACAAGACTGGACAAGACCGGACAAGACCCAGACAAGTCCGGACAAGACCGGACAAGACCCAGACAAGACCGGACAAGACCCGGACAAGACCCGGACAAGACCCGTACAAGACCGGACAAGACCCAGACAAGACCCAGACAAGACACAGACAAGACCGGACAAGACCGGACAAGAGCGGACAAGACCGGACAAGACACAGACAAGACCGGACAAGACCGGACAAGACCGGACAAGACCGGACAAGACCGGACAAGACCGGACAAGACCGGACAAGACCCAGACAAGACCGGACAAGACCGGACAAGACCCAGACAAGACCGGACAAGACCGGACAAGACCCAGACAAGACCGGACAAGACCGGACAAGACCCAGACAAGACCGGACAAGACCGGACAAGACCCAGACAAGACCGGACAAGACCGGACAAGACCCAGACAAGACCGGACAAGACCCGGACAAGGCCGGACAAGACCCGGACAAGACCGGACAAGACCGGACAAGACCGGACAAGACCCAGACAAGACCGGACAAGACCGGACATGAACGGACAAGACCGGACAAGACCCAGACAAGACCGGACAAGACCGGACAAGACCCAGACAACACCGGACAAGGCCCAGACAAGACCGGACAAGACCGGACAAGACCGGACAAGATCCAGACAAGACCGGACAAGACCCGGACAAGGCCGGACAAGACCCGGACAAGACCGGACAAGACCGGACAAGACCCAGACAAGACCCAGACAAGACCCAGACAAGACCGGACAAGACCGGACAAGAGCGGACAAGACCGGACAAGACCCAGACAAGACCGGACAAGACCGGACAAGACCCAGACAAGACCGGACAAGACCGGACAAGACCGGACAAGACCCAGACAAGACCGGACAAGACCGGACAAGGCCCGGACAAGACCGGACAAGGCCCAGACAAGACCGGACAAACCGGACAAGACCGGACAAGACCCAGACAAGACCGGACAACACCGGACAAGACCGGACAAGACCGGACAAGACCGGACAAGACCGGACAAGACCGGACAAGACCGGACAAGACCCAGACAAGACCGGACAAGACCGGACAAGACCCAGACAAGACCGGACAAGACCGGACAAGACCCAGACAAGACCGGACAAGACCCGGACAAGACCGGACAAAACCCGGACAAGACCGGACAAGACCGGACAAGTCCCAGACAAGACCCAGACAAGACCCAGACAAGACCGGACAAGACCGGAAAGACCGGACAAGACCGGACAAGACCCAGACAAGACCGGACAAGACCGGACAAGACCGGACAAGACCGGACAAGACCCAGACAAGACCGGACAAGACCGGACAAGACCCAGACAACACCGGACAAGACCCAGACAAGACCGGACAAGACCGGACAAGACCCAGACAAGACCGGACAAGACCGGACAAGACCCAGACAAGTCCGGACAAGACCGAACAAGACCGGACAAGACCCAGACAAGACCGGACAAGACCGGACGAGACCCAGACAAGACCGGACAAGACCGGACAAGACCCAGACAAGATCGGACAAGACCGGACAAGACCGGACGAGACCCAGACAAGACCGGACAAGACCGGACGAGATCCAGACAAGACCGGACAAGACCGGACAAGACCGGACAAGTCCGGACAAGACCGGACAAGACCGGACAAGACCCGGACAAGACCGGACAAGACCCGGACAAGACCGGACAAGACCCGGACAAGACCGGACAAGACCCAGACAAGACCGGACAAGACCGGACAAGACCGGACAAGACCCAGACAAGACCGGACAAGACCGGACAAGACCGGACAAGACCCAGACAAGACCGGACAAGACCCACATAAGACCGGACAAGACCCAGACAAGACCGGACAAGACCCAGACAAGACCGGACAAGACCGAATAAGACCCAGACAAGACCGGACAAGACCCAGACAAGATCGGACAAGACCGGACAAGACCCAGACAAGACCGGACAAGACCGGACAAGACCGGACAATACCCAGACAAGACCGGACAAGACCCACATAAGACCGGACAAGACCCAGACAAGACCAGACAAGACCGGACAAGACCCAGACAAGACCGGACAAGACCCAGACAAGACCGGACAAGACCGGACAAGACCAGACAAGACCCAGACAAGATCGGACAAGACCCAGACAAGACCGGACAAGACCGGACAAGACCGGACAAGACCCGGACAAGACCGGACAAGACCGTACAAGACCCGGACAAGACCCGGACAAGACCCGGACAAGACCCGGACAAGACCCGGACAAGACCTGACAAGACCGGACAAGACCGGACAAGACCGGACAAGACCGGACAAGACCGGACAAGACCGGACAAGACCCAGACAAGACCAGACAAGACCGGACAAGGCCCGGACAAGGCCCAGACAAGACCGGACGAGACCGGACAAGACCCAGACAAGACCGGACAAGACCGGACAAGACCGGACAAGACCGGAGAAGACCGGACAAGACCCAGACAAGACCGGACAAGACCGGACAAGACCCAGACAAGACCGGACAAGACCGGACAAGACCCAGACAAGACCGGACAAGACCGGACAAGACCCAGACAAGACCGGACAAGACCGGACAAGACCCAGACAAGACCGGACAAGACCGGACAAGACCCAGACAAGACCGGACAAGACCCGGACAAGGCCGGACAAGACCCGGACAAGACCGGACAAGACCGGACAAGACCCAGACAAGACCCAGACAAGACCCAGACAAGACCGGACAAGACCGGACAAGAGCGGACAAGACCGGACAAGACCCAGACAAGACCGGACAAGACCGGACAAGACCCAGACAAGACCGGACAAGACCGGACAAGACCGGACAAGACCCGGACAAGACCGGACAAGACCGGACAAGACCGGACAAGACCGGACAAGACCGGACAAGACCCAGACAAGACCGGACAAGACCGGACAAGGCCCGGACAAGACCGGACAAGGCCCAGACAAGACCGGACGAGACCGGACAAGACCCAGACAAGACCGGACAAGACCGGGCAAGACCGGACAAGACCGGACAAGACCGGACAAGACCGGACAAGACCGGACAAGACCGGACAAGACCAGACAAGACCGGACAAGACCGGACAAGACCGGACAATACCCAGCAAGACCGGACAAGACCGGACAAGACCCAGACAAGACCGGACAAGACCGGACAAGACCCAGACAAGACCGGACAAGACCGGACAAGACCCAGACAAGACCGGACAAGAACGGACAAGACCCAGACAAGACCGGACAAGACCGGACAAGACCGGACAAGACCCAGACAAGACCGGACAAGACCGGACAAGGCCCGGACAAGACCGGACAAGGCCCACACAAGACCGGACAAGACCGGACAAGACCCAGACAAGACCGGACAAGACCGGACAAGACCGGACAAGACCGGACAAGACTGGACAAGACCGGACAAGACCCAGACAAGACCGGACAAGACCGGACAAGACCCAGACAAGACCGGACAAGACCGGACAAGACCCAGACAAGACCGGACAAGACCCGGACAAGGCCGGACAAGACCCGGACAAGACCGGACAAGACCGGACAAGACCCAGACAAGACCCAGACAAGACCCAGACAAGACCGGACAAGACCGGACAAGAGCGGACAAGACCGGACAAGACCCAGACAAGACCGGACAAGACCGGACAAGACCCAGACAAGACCGGACAAGACCGGACAAGACCGGACAAGACCCGGACAAGACCGGACAAGACCGGACAAGACCGGACAAGACCGGACAAGACCGGACAAGACCCAGACAAGACCGGACATGACCGGACAAGGCACGGACAAGGCCCAGACAAGACCGGACGAGACCGGACAAGACCCAGACAAGACCGGACAAGACCGGACAAGACCGGACAAGACCGGACAAGACCGGACAAGACCCAGACAAGACCGGACAAGACCGGACAAGACCCAGACAAGACCGGACAAGACCGGACAAGACCCAGACAAGACCGGACAAGACCCGGACAAGACCGGACAAGACCCAGACAAGACCGGACAAGACCGGACAAGACCCAGACAAGACCAGACAAGACCGGACAAGACCCAGACAAGACCGGACAAGACCGGACAAGACCGGACAAGACCCAGACAAGACCGGACAAGACCGGACAAGGCCCGGACAAGACCGGACAAGGCCCAGACAAGACCGGACAAGACCGGACAAGACCCAGACAAGACCGGACAAGACCGGACAAGACCGGACAAGAACGGACAAGACCGGACAAGACCGGACAAGACCGGACAAGACCCAGACAAGACCGGACAAGACCGGACAAGACCCAGACAAGACCGGACAAGACCGGACAAGACCCAGACGAGACCGGACAAGACCCGGACAAGGCCGGACAAGACCTGGACAAGACCGGACAAGACCGGACAAGACCCAGACAAGACCCAGACAAGACCCAGACAAGACCGGACAAGACCGGACAAGAGCGGACAAGACCGGACAAGACCCAGACAAGACCGGACAAGACCGGACAATACCCAGACAAGACCGGACAAGACCGGACAACGCCCAGACAAGACCGGACAAGACCGGACAAGACCCAGACAAGACCGGACAAGACCGGACAAGACCCAGACAAGACCGGACAAGACCGGACAAGACCGGACAAGACCCAGACAAGACCGGACAAGACCGGACAAGACCGGACAAGACCCGGACAAGACCGGACAAGGCCCGGACAAGACCGGACAAGGCCCACACAAGACCAGACAAGACCGGACAAGACCCAGACAAGACCGGACAAGACCGGACAAGACCGGACAAGACCGGACAAGACCGGACAAGACCGGACAAGACCCAGACAAGACTGGACAAGACCGGACAAGACCCAGACAAGTCCGGACAAGACCGGACAAGACCCAGACAAGACCGGACAAGACCCGGACAAGACCCGGACAAGACCCGTACAAGACCGGACAAGACCCAGACAAGACCCAGACAAGACCCAGACAAGACCGGACAAGACCGGACAAGAGCGGACAAGACCGGACAAGACACAGACAAGACCGGACAAGACCGGACAAGACCGGACAAGACCGGACAAGACCGGACAAGACCGGACAAGACCCAGACAAGACCGGACAAGACCGGACAAGACCCAGACAAGACCGGACAAGACCGGACAAGACCCAGACAAGACCGGACAAGACCGGACAAGACCCAGACAAGACCGGACAAGACCGGACAAGACCCAGACAAGACCGGACAAGACCGGACAAGACCCAGACAAGACCGGACAAGACCCGGACAAGGCCGGACAAGACCCGGACAAGACCGGACAAGACCGGACAAGACCGGACAAGACCCAGACAAGACCGGACAAGACCGGACAAGACCGGACAAGACCGGACAAGACCCAGACAAGACCGGACAAGACCGGACAAGACCCAGACAACACCGGACAAGGCCCAGACAAGACCGGACAAGACCGGACAAGACCCAGACAAGACCGGACAAGACCGGACAAGACCGGACAAGATCCAGACAAGAACGGACAAGACCCAGACAAGACCGGACAAGACCGGACAAGACCCAGACAAGTCCGGACAAGACCAAACAAGACCGGACAAGACCCAGACAAGACCGGACAAGACCGGACAAGACCCAGACAAGACCGGACAAGACCGGACAAGACCCAGACAAGACCGGACAAGACCGGACAAGACCCAGACAAGATCGGACAAGACCAGACAAGACCGGACGAGACCCAGACAAGACCGGACAAGACCGGACGAGATCCAGACAAGACCGGACAAGACCGGACAAGACCGGACAAGACCGGACAAGACCGGACAAGACCGGACAAGACCCGGACAAGACCGGACAAGACCGGACAAGACCGGACAAGACCCGGACAAGACCGGACAAGACCCAGACAAGACCGGACAAGACCGGACAAGACCGGACAAGACCCAGACAAGACCGGACAAGACCGGACAAGACCGGACAATACCCAGACAAGACCGGACAAGACCCACATAAGACCGGACAAGACCCAGACAAGACCGGACAAGACCGGACAAGACCCAGACAAGACCGGACAAGACCCAGACAAGACCGGACAAGACCGGACAAGACCCAGACAAGACCGGACAAGACCGGACAAGACCGGACAAGACCCAGACAAGACCGGACAAGACCCACATAAGACCGGACAAGACCCAGACAAGACCGGACAAGACCGGACAAGACCCAGACAAGACCGGACAAGACCCAGACAAGACCGGACAAGACCCAGACAAGACCGGACAAGACCCAGACAAGACCGGACAAGACCCAGACAAGACCGGACAAGACCGGACAAGACCGGACAAGACCCGGACAAGACCGGACAAGACCGTACAAGACCCGGACAAGACCCGGACAAGACCCAGACAAGACCCGGACAAGACCTGACAAGACCGGACAAGACCGGACAAGACCCGGACAAGACCGGACAAGACCGTACAAGACCCGGACAAGACCCGGACAAGACCCGGACAAGACCCGGACAAGACCTGACAAGACCGGACAAGACCGGACAAGACCCAGACAAGACCGGACAAGACCGGACAAGACCCAGACAAGACCGGACAAGACCGGACAAGACCGGACAAGACCAGACAAGACCGGACAAGACCGGACAAGACCGGACAAGACCGGACAATACCCAGACAAGACCGGACAAGACCGGACAAGACCCAGACAAGACCGGACAAGACCGGACAAGACCCAGACAAGACCGGACAAGACCGGACAAGACCCAGACAAGACCGGACAAGACAGGACAAGACCCAGACAAGACCGGACAAGACCGGACAAGACCGGACAAGACCCAGACAAGACCGGACAAGACCGGACAAGGCCCGGACAAGACCGGACAAGGCCCAGACAAGACCGGACAAGACCCAGACAAGACCGGACAAGACCGGACAAGACCGGACAAGACCGGACAAGACCCAGACAAGACCGGACAAGACCGGACAAGACCCAGACAAGAACGGACAAGACCGGACAAGACCCAGACAAGACCGGACAAGACCCGGACAAGACCCAGACAAGACCGGACAAGACCGGACAAGACCGGTCAAGACCGGACAAGACCGGACAAGGCCGGACAAGACCCAGACAAGACCGGACAAGACCGGACAAGACCCAGACAAGACCGGACAAGACCGGACAAGACCCAGACAAGACCGGACAAGACCCGGACAAGGCCGGACAAGACCCGGACAAGACCGGACAAGACCGGACAAGACCCAGACAAGACCCAGACAAGACCCAGACAAGACCGGACAAGACCGGACAAGAGCGGACAAGACCGGACAAGACCCAGACAAGACCGGACAAGACCGGACAAGACCCAGACAAGACCGGACAAGACCCAGACAAGACCGGACAAGACCGGACAAGACCGGACAAGACCCGGACAAGACCGGACAAGACCGGACAAGACCGGACAAGACCGGACAAGACCGGACAAGACCCAGACAAGACCGGACAAGACCGGACAAGGCCCGGACAAGGCCCAGACAAGACCGGACGAGACCGGACAAGACCCAGACAAGACCGGACAAGACCGGACAAGACCGGACAAGACCGGACAAGACCGGACAAGAGCGGACAAGACCGGACAAGACCCAGACAAGACCGGACAAGACCGGACAAGACCCAGACATGACCGGACAAGACCGGACAAGACCCAGACAAGACCGGACAAGACCCGGACAAGACCGGACAAGACCCAGACAAGACCGGACAAGACCGGACAAGACCCAGACAAGACCGGACAAGACCGCACAAGACCCAGACAAGACCGGCCAAGACCGGACAAGACCGGACAAGACCCAGACAAGACCGGACAAGACCGGACAAGGCCCGGACAAGACCGGACAAGGCCCAGACAAGACCGGACAAGACCGGACAAGACCCAGACAAGACCGGACAAGACCGGGCAAGACCGGACAAGACCGGACAAGACCGGACAAGACCGGACAAGACCGGACAAGACCCAGACAAGACCGGACAAGACCCGGACAAGGCCGGACAAGACCCGGACAAGACCGGACAAGACCGGACAAGACCCAGACAAGACCCAGACAAGACCCAGACAAGACCGGACAAGACCGGACAAGAGCGGACAAGACCGGACAAGACCCAGACAAGACCGGACAAGACCGGACAAGACCCGGACAAGACCGGACAAGACCGGACAAGACCGGACAAGACCCGGACAAGACTGGACAAGTCAGGACAAGACCGGACAAGACCGGACAAGACCGGACAAGACCCAGACAAGACCGGACAAGACCGGACAAGGTCCGGACAAGACCGGACAAGGCCCAGACAAGACCGGACGAGACCGGACAAGACCCAGACAAGACCGGACAAGACCGGACAAGACCGGACAAGACCGGACAAGACCGGACTAGACCGGACAAGACCGGACAAGACCGGACAAGACCCAGACAAGACCGGACAAGACCGGACAAGACCCAGACAAGACCGGACAAAACCGGACAAGACCCAGACAAGACCGGACCAGACCCGGACAAGACCGGACAAGACCCGGACAAGACCGGACAAGACCGGACAAGACCCAGACAAGACCCAGACAAGACCCAGACAAGACCGGACAAGACCGTACAAGACCGGACAAGACCGGACAAGACCCAGACAAGACCGGACAAGACCGGACAAGACCGGACAAGACCGGACAAGACCCAGACAAGACCGGACAAGACCCAGACAACACCGGACAAGGCCCAGACAAGACCGGACAAGACCGGACAAGACCCAGACAAGACCGGACAAGACCGGACAAGACCCAGACAAGAACGGACAAGACCCAGACAAGACCGGACAAGACCGGACAAGACCCAGACAAGTCCGGACAAGACCGAACAAGACCGGACAAGACCCAGACAAGACCGGACAAGACCGGACACGACCCAGACAATACCGGACAAGACCGGACAAGACCCAGACAAGACCGGACAAGACCGGACAAGACCCAGACAAGATCGGACAAGACCGGACAAGACCGGACGAGACCCAGACAAGACCGGACAAGACCGGACGAGATCCAGACAAGACTGGACAAGACCGGACGAGACCGGACAAGACCGGACAAGACCGGACAAGACCGGACAAGACCCGGACAAGACCGGACAAGACCGGACAAGACCGGACAAGACCCGGACAAGACCGGACAAGACCCAGACAAGACCCAGACAAGACCGGACAAGACCGGACAAGACCCAGACAAGACCGGACAAGACCGGACAAGACCGGACAAGACCCAGACAAGACCGGACAAGACCCACATAAGACCCAGACAAGACCGGACAAGACCGGACAAGACCCAGACAAGACCGGACAAGACCCAGACAAGACCGGACAAGACCCAGATAAGACCGGACAAGACCCAGACAAGACCGGACAAGACCGGACAAGACCGGACAAGACCCGGACAAGACCGGACAAGACCGGACAAGACCCGAACAAGACCCGGACAAGACCCAGACAAGACCCGGACAAGACCTGACAAGACCGGACAAGACCGGACAAGACCCAGACAAGACCGGACAAGACCGGACAAGACCGGACAAGACCCGGACAAGACCGGACAAGACCGTACAAGACCCGGACAAGACCCGGACAAGACCCGGACAAGACCCGGACAAGACCTGACAAGACCGGACAAGACCGGACAAGACCCAGACAAGACCGGACAAGACCGGACAAGACCCAGACAAGACCGGACAAGACCGGACAAGACCGGACAAGACCAGACAAGACCGGACAAGACCGGACAAGACCGGACAATACCCAGACAAGACCGGACAAGACCGGACAAGACCCAGACAAGACCGGACAAGACCGGACAAGACCCAGACAAGACCGGACAAGACCGGACAAGACCCAGACAAGACCGGACAAGACCGGACAAGACCCAGACAAGACCGGACAAGACCGGACAAGACCGGACAAGACCCAGACATGACCGGACAAGACCGGACAAGGCCCGGACAAGACCGGACAAGGCCCAGACAAGACCGGACAAGACCCAGACAAGACCGGACAAGACCGGACAAGACCGGACAAGACCGGACAAGACCCAGACAAGACCGGACAAGACAGGACAAGACCCAGACAAGAACGGACAAGACCGGACAAGACCCAGACAAGACCGGACAAGACCCGGACAAGACCGGACAAAACCGGACAAGACCCAGACAAGACCCAGTCAAGACCCAGACAAGACCGGACAAGACCGGACAAGACCGGACAAGACCGGACATGACCCAGACAAGACAGGACAAGACCGGACAAGACCCAGACAAGACCGGACAAGACCCAGACAAGACCGGACAAGACCCGGACAAGACCGGACAAGACCCGGACAAGACCGGACAAGACCGGACAAGACCCAGACAAGACCCAGACAAGACCCAGACAAGACCGGACAAGACCGGACAAGACCGGACAAGACCGGACAAGACCGGACAAGACCCAGACAAGACCGGACAAGACCGGACAAGACCGGACAAGACCGGACAAGACCGGACAAGACCGGACAAGACCGGACAAGAGCGGACAAGACCGGACAAGACCCAGACAAGACCGGACAAGACCGGACAAGACCCAGACATGACCGGACAAGACCGGACAAGACCCAGACAAGACCGGACAAGACCCGGACAAGACCGGACAAGACCCAGACAAGACCGGACAAGACCGGACAAGACCCAGACAAGACCGGACAAGACCGCACAAGACCCAGACAAGACCGGCCAAGACCGGACAAGACCGGACAAGACCCAGACAAGACCGGACAAGACCGGACAAGGCCCGGACAAGACCGGACAAGGCCCAGACAAGACCGGACAAGACCGGACAAGACCCAGACAAGACCGGACAAGACCGGGCAAGACCGGACAAGACCGGACAAGACCGGACAAGACCGGACAAGACCGGACAAGACCCAGACAAGACCGGACAAGACCCGGACAAGGCCGGACAAGACCCGGACAAGACCGGACAAGACCGGACAAGACCCAGACAAGACCCAGACAAGACCCAGACAAGACCGGACAAGACCGGACAAGAGCGGACAAGACCGGACAAGACCCAGACAAGACCGGACAAGACCGGACAAGACCCGGACAAGACCGGACAAGACCGGACAAGACCGGACAAGACCCGGACAAGACTGGACAAGTCAGGACAAGACCGGACAAGACCGGACAAGACCGGACAAGACCCAGACAAGACCGGACAAGACCGGACAAGGTCCGGACAAGACCGGACAAGGCCCAGACAAGACCGGACGAGACCGGACAAGACCCAGACAAGACCGGACAAGACCGGACAAGACCGGACAAGACCGGACAAGACCGGACTAGACCGGACAAGACCGGACAAGACCGGACAAGACCCAGACAAGACCGGACAAGACCGGACAAGACCCAGACAAGACCGGACAAAACCGGACAAGACCCAGACAAGACCGGACCAGACCCGGACAAGACCGGACAAGACCCGGACAAGACCGGACAAGACCGGACAAGACCCAGACAAGACCCAGACAAGACCCAGACAAGACCGGACAAGACCGTACAAGACCGGACAAGACCGGACAAGACCCAGACAAGACCGGACAAGACCGGACAAGACCGGACAAGACCGGACAAGACCCAGACAAGACCGGACAAGACCCAGACAACACCGGACAAGGCCCAGACAAGACCGGACAAGACCGGACAAGACCCAGACAAGACCGGACAAGACCGGACAAGACCCAGACAAGAACGGACAAGACCCAGACAAGACCGGACAAGACCGGACAAGACCCAGACAAGTCCGGACAAGACCGAACAAGACCGGACAAGACCCAGACAAGACCGGACAAGACCGGACACGACCCAGACAATACCGGACAAGACCGGACAAGACCCAGACAAGACCGGACAAGACCGGACAAGACCCAGACAAGATCGGACAAGACCGGACAAGACCGGACGAGACCCAGACAAGACCGGACAAGACCGGACGAGATCCAGACAAGACTGGACAAGACCGGACGAGACCGGACAAGACCGGACAAGACCGGACAAGACCGGACAAGACCCGGACAAGACCGGACAAGACCGGACAAGACCGGACAAGACCCGGACAAGACCGGACAAGACCCAGACAAGACCCAGACAAGACCGGACAAGACCGGACAAGACCCAGACAAGACCGGACAAGACCGGACAAGACCGGACAAGACCCAGACAAGACCGGACAAGACCCACATAAGACCCAGACAAGACCGGACAAGACCGGACAAGACCCAGACAAGACCGGACAAGACCCAGACAAGACCGGACAAGACCCAGATAAGACCGGACAAGACCCAGACAAGACCGGACAAGACCGGACAAGACCGGACAAGACCCGGACAAGACCGGACAAGACCGGACAAGACCCGGACAAGACCCGGACAAGACCCAGACAAGACCCGGACAAGACCTGACAAGACCGGACAAGACCGGACAAGACCCAGACAAGACCGGACAAGACCGGACAAGACCGGACAAGACCCGGACAAGACCGGACAAGACCGTACAAGACCCGGACAAGACCCGGACAAGACCCGGACAAGACCCGGACAAGACCTGACAAGACCGGACAAGACCGGACAAGACCCAGACAAGACCGGACAAGACCGGACAAGACCCAGACAAGACCGGACAAGACCGGACAAGACCGGACAAGACCAGACAAGACCGGACAAGACCGGACAAGACCGGACAATACCCAGACAAGACCGGACAAGACCGGACAAGACCCAGACAAGACCGGACAAGACCGGACAAGACCCAGACAAGACCGGACAAGACCGGACAAGACCCAGACAAGACCGGACAAGACCGGACAAGACCCAGACAAGACCGGACAAGACCGGACAAGACCGGACAAGACCCAGACATGACCGGACAAGACCGGACAAGGCCCGGACAAGACCGGACAAGGCCCAGACAAGACCGGACAAGACCCAGACAAGACCGGACAAGACCGGACAAGACCGGACAAGACCGGACAAGACCCAGACAAGACCGGACAAGACAGGACAAGACCCAGACAAGAACGGACAAGACCGGACAAGACCCAGACAAGACCGGACAAGACCCGGACAAGACCGGACAAAACCGGACAAGACCCAGACAAGACCCAGTCAAGACCCAGACAAGACCGGACAAGACCGGACAAGACCGGACAAGACCGGACATGACCCAGACAAGACAGGACAAGACCGGACAAGACCCAGACAAGACCGGACAAGACCCAGACAAGACCGGACAAGACCCGGACAAGACCGGACAAGACCCGGACAAGACCGGACAAGACCGGACAAGACCCAGACAAGACCCAGACAAGACCCAGACAAGACCGGACAAGACCGGACAAGACCGGACAAGACCGGACAAGACCGGACAAGACCCAGACAAGACCGGACAAGACCGGACAAGACCGGACAAGACCGGACAAGACCCAGACAAGACCGGACAAGACAGGACAAGACCCAGACAAGAACGGACAAGACCGGACAAGACCCAGACAAGACCGGACAAGACCCGGACAAGACCGGACAAAACCGGACAAGACCCAGACAAGACCCAGACAAGACCCAGACAAGACCGGACAAGACCGGACAAGACCGGACAAGACCGGACATGAACCAGACAAGACAGGACAAGACCGGACAAGACCCAGACAAGACCGGACAAGACCCAGACAAGACCGGACAAGACCCGGACAAGACCGGACAAGACCCGGACAAGACCGGACAAGACCGGACAAGACCCAGACAAGACCCAGACAAGACCCAGACAAGACCGGACAAGACCGGACAAGACCGGACAAGACCGGACAAGACCGGACAAGACCCAGACAAGACCGGACAAGACCGGACAAGACCGGACAAGACCGGACAAGACCCAGACAAGACCGGACAAGACCGGACAAGACCCAGACAACACCGGACAAGACCCAGACAAGACCGGACAAGACCGGACAAGACCCAGACAAGACCGGACAAGACCGGACAAGACCCAGACAAGACCGGACAAGACCCGGACAAGACCGGACAAGACCCGGACAAGACCGGACAAGACCCGGACAAGACCGGACAAGACCGGACAAGACCCAGACAAGACCCAGACAAGACCCAGACAAGACCGGACAAGACCGGACAAGACCGGACAAGACCGGACAAGACCCAGACAAGACCGGACAAGACCGGACAAGACCCAGACAAGACCGGACAAGACCCAGACAAGACCGGACAAGACCGGACAAGACCCAGACAAGACCGGACAAGACCGGACAAGACCCAGACAAGACCGGACAAGACCGGACAAGACCCAGACAAGATCGGAAAAGACCGGACAAGACCGGACGAGACCCAGACAAGACCGGACAAGACCGGACAAGACCGGACAAGACCCAGACAAGACCGGACAAGACCGGACAAGGCCCGGACAAGACCGGACAAGGTCCACACAAGATCGGACAAGACCGGACAAGACCCAGACAAGACCGGACAAGACCGGACAAGACCGGACAAGACCGGACAAGACCGGACAAGACCCAGACAAGACCGGACAAGACCCAGACAAGACCGGACAAGACCGGACAAGACCCAGACAAGACCGGACAAGACCGGACAAGACCCAGACAAGACCGGACAAGACCCGGACAAGACCCGGACAAGACCCGTACAAGACCGGACAAGACCCAGACAAGACCCAGACAAGACCCAGACAAGACCGGACAAGACCGGACAAGACCGGACAAGACCGGACATGACCCAGACAAGACAGGACAAGACCGGACAAGACCCAGACAAGACCGGACAAGACCCAGACAAGACCGGACAAGACCCGGACAAGACCGGACAAGACCCGGACAAGACCGGACAAGACCGGACAAGACCGGACAAGACCCAGACAAGACCGGACAAGACCGGACAAGACCCAGACAAGACCGGACAAGACCGGACAAGACCCAGACAAGACCGGACAAGACCGGACAAGACCGGACAAGACCCAGACATGACCGGACAAGACCGGACAAGGCCCGGACAAGACCGGACAAGGCCCAGACAAGACCGGACAAGACCCAGACAAGACCGGACAAGACCGGACAAGACCGGACAAGACCGGACAAGACCCAGACAAGACCGGACAAGACAGGACAAGACCCAGACAAGAACGGACAAGACCGGACAAGACCCAGACAAGACCGGACAAGACCCGGACAAGACCGGACAAAACCGGACAAGACCCAGACAAGACCCAGACAAGACCCAGACAAGACCGGACAAGACCGGACAAGACCGGACAAGACCGGACATGACCCAGACAAGACAGGACAAGACCGGACAAGACCCAGACAAGACCGGACAAGACCCAGACAAGACCGGACAAGACCCGGACAAGACCGGACAAGACCCGGACAAGACCGGACAAGACCGGACAAGACCCAGACAAGACCCAGACAAGACCCAGACAAGACCGGACAAGACCGGACAAGACCGGACAAGACCGGACAAGACCGGACAAGACCCAGACAAGACCGGACAAGACCGGACAAGACCGGACAAGACCGGACAAGACCCAGACAAGACCGGACAAGACCGGACAAGACCCAGACAACACCGGACAAGACCCAGACAAGACCGGACAAGACCGGACAAGACCCAGACAAGACCGGACAAGACCGGACAAGACCCAGACAAGACCGGACAAGACCCGGACAAGACCGGACAAGACCCGGACAAGACCGGACAAGACCCGGACAAGACCGGACAAGACCGGACAAGACCCAGACAAGACCCAGACAAGACCCAGACAAGACCGGACAAGACCGGACAAGACCGGACAAGACCGGACAAGACCCAGACAAGACCGGACAAGACCGGACAAGACCCAGACAAGACCGGACAAGACCCAGACAAGACCGGACAAGACCGGACAAGACCCAGACAAGACCGGACAAGACCGGACAAGACCCAGACAAGACCGGACAAGACCGGACAAGACCCAGACAAGATCGGAAAAGACCGGACAAGACCGGACGAGACCCAGACAAGACCGGACAAGACCGGACAAGACCCAGACAAGACCGGACAAGACCGGACAAGGCCCGGACAAGACCGGACAAGGTCCACACAAGATCGGACAAGACCGGACAAGACCCAGACAAGACCGGACAAGACCGGACAAGACCGGACAAGACCGGACAAGACCGGACAAGACCGGACAAGACCCAGACAAGACCGGACAAGACCCAGACAAGACCGGACAAGACCGGACAAGACCCAGACAAGACCGGACAAGACCGGACAAGACCCAGACAAGACCGGACAAGACCCGGACAAGACCCGGACAAGACCCGTACAAGACCGGACAAGACCCAGACAAGACCCAGACAAGACCCAGACAAGACCGGACAAGACCGGACAAGAGCGGACAAGACCGGACAAGACCCAGACAAGACCGGACAAGACCGGACAAGACCCAGACAAGACCGGACAAGACCGGACAAGACCGGACAAGACCCGGACAAGACCGGACAAGACCGGACAAGACCGGACAAGACCGGACAAGACCGGACAAGACCCAGACAAGACCGGACAAGACCGGACAAGGCCCGGACAAGGCCCAGACAAGACCGGACGAGACCGGACAAGACCCAGACAATACCGGACAAGACCGGACAAGACCGGACAAGACCGGACAAGACCGGACAAGACCGGACAAGACCCAGACAAGACCGGACAAGACCGGACAAGACCCAGACAAGACCGGACAAGACCGGACAAGACCCAGACAAGACCGGACAAGACCCGGACAAGACCGGACAAGACCCAGACAAGACCGGACAAGACCGGACAAGACCCAGACAAGACCGGACAAGACCGGACAAGACCCAGACAAGACCGGACAAGACCGGACAAGACCCAGACAAGACCGGACAAGACCGGACAAGACCGGACAAGACCGGACAAGACCGGACAAGACCGGACAAGACCGGACAAGACCGGACAAGACCCAGACAAGACCGGACAAGACCGGACAAGACCCAGACAAGACCGGACAAGACCGGACAAGACCCAGACAAGACCGGACAAGACCCGGACAAGACCCAGACAAGACCCAGACAAGACCCAGACAAGACCGGACAAGACCGGACAAGACCCAGACAAGACCGGACAAGACCGGACAAGACCGGACAAGACCGGACAAGACCCAGACAAGACCGGACAAGACCGGACAAGACCCAGACAACACCGGACAAGACCCAGACAAGACCGGACAAGACCGGACAAGACCCAGACAAGACCGGACAAGACCGGACAAGACCCAGACAAGACCGGACAAGACCCGGACAAGACCGGACAAGACCCGGACAAGACCGGACAAGACCCGGACAAGACCGGACAAGACCGGACAAGACCCAGACAAGACCCAGACAAGACCCAGACAAGACCGGACAAGACCGGACAAGACCGGACAAGACCGGACAAGACCCAGACAAGACCGGACAAGACCGGACAAGACCCAGACAAGACCGGACAAGACCCAGACAAGACCGGACAAGACCGGACAAGACCCAGACAAGACCGGACAAGACCGGACAAGACCCAGACAAGACCGGACAAGACCGGACAAGACCCAGACAAGATCGGAAAAGACCGGACAAGACCGGACGAGACCCAGACAAGACCGGACAAGACCGGACAAGACCCAGACAAGACCGGACAAGACCGGACAAGGCCCGGACAAGACCGGACAAGGTCCACACAAGATCGGACAAGACCGGACAAGACCCAGACAAGACCGGACAAGACCGGACAAGACCGGACAAGACCGGACAAGACCGGACAAGACCGGACAAGACCCAGACAAGACCGGACAAGACCCAGACAAGACCGGACAAGACCGGACAAGACCCAGACAAGACCGGACAAGACCGGACAAGACCCAGACAAGACCGGACAAGACCCGGACAAGACCCGGACAAGACCCGTACAAGACCGGACAAGACCCAGACAAGACCCAGACAAGACCCAGACAAGACCGGACAAGACCGGACAAGAGCGGACAAGACCGGACAAGACCCAGACAAGACCGGACAAGACCGGACAAGACCCAGACAAGACCGGACAAGACCGGACAAGACCGGACAAGACCCGGACAAGACCCGGACAAGACCGGACAAGACCGGACAAGACCGGACAAGACCGGACAAGACCGGACAAGACCCAGACAAGACCGGACAAGACCGGACAAGGCCCGGACAAGGCCCAGACAAGACCGGACGAGACCGGACAAGACCCAGACAAGACCGGACAAGACCGGACAAGACCGGACAAGACCGGACAAGACCGGACAAGACCGGACAAGACCGGACAAGACCCAGACAAGACCGGACAAGACCGGACAAGACCCAGACAAGACCGGACAAGACCGGACAAGACCCAGACAAGACCGGACAAGACCCGGACAAGACCGGACAAGACCCAGACAAGACCGGACAAGACCGGACAAGACCCAGACAAGACCGGACAAGACCGGACAAGACCCAGACAAGACCGGACAAGACCGGACAAGACCCAGACAAGACCGGACAAGACCGGACAAGACCGGACAAGACCGGACAAGACCGGACAAGACCGGACAAGACCGGACAAGACCCAGACAAGACCGGACAAGACCGGACAAGACCCAGACAAGACCGGACAAGACCGGACAAGACCCAGACAAGACCGGACAAGACCCGGACAAGGCCGGACAAGACCCGGACAATACCGTACAAGACCGGACAAGACCCAGACAAGACCCAGACAAGACCCTGACAAGACCGGACAAGACCGGACAAGAGCGGACAAGACCGGACAAGACCCAGACAAGACCGGACAAGACCGGACAAGACCCAGACAAGACCGGACAAGACCGGACAAGACCGGACAAGACCCGGACAAGACCGGACAAGACCGGACAAGACCGGACAAGACCGGACAAGACCGGACAAGACCGGACAAGACCCAGACAAGACCGGACAAGACCCGGACAAGGCCGGACAAGACCCGGACAAGACCGTACAAGACCGGACAAGACCCAGACAAGACCCAGACAAGACCCTGACAAGACCGGACAAGACCGGACAAGAGCGGACAAGACCGGACAAGACCCAGACAAGACCGGACAAGACCGGACAAGACCCAGACAAGACCGGACAAGACCGGACAAGACCGGACAAGACCCGGACAAGACCGGACAAGACCGGACAAGACCGGACAAGACCGGACAAGACCGGACAAGACCGGACAAGACCCAGACAAGACCGGACAAGACCGGACAAGGCCCGGACAAGGCCCAGACAAGACCGGACGAGACCGGACAAGACCCAGACAAGACCGGACAAGACCGGACAAGACCGGACAAGACCGGACAAGACCGGACAAGACCGGACAAGACCGGACAAGACCCAGTCAAGACCGGACAAGACCGGACAAGACCCAGACAAGACCGGACAAGACCGGACAAGACCCAGACAAGACCGGACAAGACCGGACAAGACCCAGACAAGACCGGACAAGACCCGGACAAGACCCGGACAAGACCCGTACAAGACCGGACAAGACCCAGACAAGACCCAGACAAGACCCAGACAAGACCGGACAAGACCGGACAAGAGCGGACAAGACCGGACAAGACCCAGACAAGACCGGACAAGACCGGACAAGACCCAGACAAGACCGGACAAGACCGGACAAGACCCAGACAAGACCGGACAAGACCGGACAAGACCGGACAAGACCGGACAAGACCGGACAAGACCGGACAAGACCGGACAAGACCCAGACAAGACCGGACAAGACCGGACAAGACCCAGACAAGACCGGACAAGACCGGACAAGACCCAGACAAGACCGGACAAGACCCGGACAAGGCCGGACAAGACCCGGACAAGACCGGACAAGACCGGACAAGACCCAGACAAGACCCAGACAAGACCCAGACAAGACCCAGACAAGACCCAGACAAGACCGGACAAGACCGGACAAGAGCGGACAAGACCGGACAAGACCCAGACAAGACCGGACAAGACCGGACAAGACCCAGACAAGACCGGACAAGACCGGACAAGACCGGACAAGACCCGGACAAGACCGGACAAGACCGGACAAGACCGGACAAGACCGGACAAGACCGGACAAGACCCAGACAAGACCGGACAAGGCCCAGACAAGACCGGACGAGACCGGACAAGACCCAGACAAGACCGGACAAGACCGGGCAAGACCGGACAAGACCGGACAAGACCGGACAAGACCGGACAAGACCGGACAAGACCGGACAAGACCGGACAAGACCGGACAAGACCGGACAATACCCAGCAAGACCGGACAAGACCGGACAAGACCCAGACAAGACCGGACAAGACCGGACAAGACCCAGACAAGACCGGACAAGACCGGACAAGACCCAGACAAGACCGGACAAGACCGGACAAGACCCAGACAAGACCGGACAAGACCGGACAAGACCGGACAAGACCCAGACAAGACCGGACAAGACCGGACAAGGCCCGGACAAGACCGGACAAGGCCCACACAAGACCGGACAAGACCGGACAAGACCCAGACAAGACCGCACAAGACCGGACAAGACCGGACAAGACCGGACAAGACCGGACAAGACCGGACAAGACCCAGACAAGACCGGACAAGACCGGACAAGACCCAGACAAGACCGGACAAGACCGGACAAGACCCAGACAAGACCGGACAAGACCCGGACAAGGCCGGACAAGACCCGGACAAGACCGGACAAGACCGGACAAGACCCAGACAAGACCCAGACAAGACCCAGACAAGACCGGACAAGACCGGACAAGAGCGGACAAGACCGGACAAGACCCAGACAAGACCGGACAAGACCGGACAAGACCCAGACAAGACCGGACAAGACCGGACAAGACCGGACAAGACCCGGACAAGACCGGACAAGACCGGACAAGACCGGACAAGACCGGACAAGACCGG
Organism: Rhinoraja longicauda; assembly: GCF_053455715.1. Classification (NCBI taxonomy): domain Eukaryota; kingdom Metazoa; phylum Chordata; class Chondrichthyes; order Rajiformes; family Arhynchobatidae; genus Rhinoraja; species Rhinoraja longicauda. The sequence continues at coordinate 49,581 of NW_027601292.1, forward strand.
ACAAGACCCAGACAAGACCGGACAAGACCGGACAAGGCCCGGACAAGGCCCAGACAAGACCGGACGAGACCGGACAAGACCCAGACAAGACCGGACAAGACCGGACAAGACCGGACAAGACCGGACAAGACCGGACAAGACCGGACAAGACCCAGACAAGACCGGACAAGACCGGACAAGACCCGGACAAGACCGGACAAGACCGGACAAGACCCAGACAAGACCGGACAAGACCCGGACAAGACCGGACAAGACCCAGACAAGACCGGACAAGACCGGAAAAGACCCAGACAAGACCAGACAAGACCGGCAAGACCCAGACAAGACCGGACAAGACCGGACAAGACCGGACAAGACCCAGACAAGACCGGACAAGGCCGGACAAGGCCCGGACAAGACCGGACAAGGCCCAGACAAGACCGGACAAGACCGGACAAGACCCAGACAAGACCGGACAAGACCGGACAAGACCGGACAAGACCGGACAAGACCGGACAAGACCGGACAAGACCGGACAAGACCCAGACAAGACCGGACAAGACCGGACAAGACCCAGACAAGACCGGACAAGACCGGACAAGACCCAGACAAGACCGGACAAGACCCGGACAAGGCCGGACAAGACCCGGACAAGACCGGACAAGACCGGACAAGACCGGACAAGACCCAGACAAGACCGGACAAGACCGGACAAGGCCCGGACAAGACCGGACAAGGCCCAGACAAGACCGGACGAGACCGGACAAGACCCAGACAAGACCGGACAAGACCGGACAAGACCGGACAAGACCGGACAAGACCGGACAAGACCGGACAAGACCGGACAAGACCGGACAAGACCCAGACAAGACCGGACAAGACCGGACAAGACCCAGACAAGACCGGACAAGACCGGACAAGACCCAGACAAGACCGGACAAGACCCGGACAAGACCGGACAAGACCCGGACAAGACCGGACAAGACCGGACAAGACCCAGACAAGACCCAGACAAGACCCAGACAAGACCGGACAAGACCGTACAAGACCGGACAAGACCGGACAAGACCCAGACAAGACCGCACAAGACCGGACAAGACCGGACAAGACCGGACAAGACCCAGACAAGACCGGACAAGACCAGACAAGACCCAGACAACACCGGACAAGGCCCAGACAAGACCGGACAAGACCGGACAAGACCCAGACAAGACCGGACAAGACCGGACAAGACCGGACAAGACCCAGACAAGAACGGACAAGACCCAGACAAGACCGGACAAGACCGGACAAGACCCAGACAAGTCCGGACAAGACCGAACAAGACCGGACAAGACCCAGACAAGACCGGACAAGACCGGTCAAGACCCAGACAAGACCGGACAAGACCGGACAAGACCCAGACAAGACCGGACAAGACCGGACAAGACCCAGACAAGATCGGACAAGACCGGACAAGACCGGACGAGACCCAGACAAGACCGGACAAGACCGGACGAGACCCAGACAAGACCGGACAAGACCGGACGAGATCCAGACAAGACCGGACAAGACCGGACAAGACCGGACAAGACCGGACAAGACCGGACAAGACCCGGACAAGACCGGACAAGACCGGACAAGACCGGACAAGACCCGGACAAGACCGGACAAGACCCAGACAAGACCGGACAAGACCGGACAAGACCGGACAAGACCCGGACAAGGCCCAGACAAGACCGGACGAGACCGGACAAGACCCAGACAAGACCGGACAAGACCGGACAAGACCGGACAAGACCGGACAAGACCGGACAAGACCGGACAAGACCCAGACAAGACCGGACAAGACCGGACAAGACCCGGACAAGACCGGACAAGACCGGACAAGACCCAGACAAGACCGGACAAGACCCGGACAAGACCGGACAAGACCCAGACAAGACCGGACAAGACCGGAAAAGACCCAGACAAGACCAGACAAGACCGGCAAGACCCAGACAAGACCGGACAAGACCGGACAAGACCGGACAAGACCCAGACAAGACCGGACAAGACCGGACAAGGCCCGGACAAGACCGGACAAGGCCCAGACAAGACCGGACAAGACCGGACAAGACCCAGACAAGACCGGACAAGACCGGACAAGACCGGACAAGACCGGACAAGACCGGACAAGACCGGACAAGACCGGACAAGACCGGACAAGACCCAGACAAGACCGGACAAGACCGGACAAGACCCAGACAAGACCGGACAAGACCGGACAAGACCCAGACAAGACCGGACAAGACCCGGACAAGGCCGGACAAGACCCGGACAAGACCGGACAAGACCGGACAAGACCGGACAAGACCCAGACAAGACCGGACAAGACCGGACAAGGCCCGGACAAGACCGGACAAGGCCCAGACAAGACCGGACGAGACCGGACAAGACCCAGACAAGACCGGACAAGACCGGACAAGACCGGACAAGACCGGACAAGACCGGACAAGACCGGACAAGACCGGACAAGACCGGACAAGACCCAGACAAGACCGGACAAGACCGGACAAGACCCAGACAAGACCGGACAAGACCGGACAAGACCCAGACAAGACCGGACAAGACCGGACAAGACCGGACAAGACCGGACAAGACCGGACAAGACCGGACAAGACCGGACAAGACCGGACAAGACCCAGACAAGACCGGACGAGACCGGACAAGACCCAGACAAGACCGGACAAGACCGGACAAGACCGGACAAGACCGGACAAGACCCAGACAAGACCGGACAAGACCGGACAAGACCCGGACAAGACCGGACAAGACCGGACAAGACCCAGACAAGACCGGACAAGACCCGGACAAGACCGGACAAGACCCAGACAAGACCGGACAAGACCGGAAAAGACCCAGACAAGACCAGACAAGACCGGCAAGACCCAGACAAGACCGGACAAGACCGGACAAGACCGGACAAGACCCAGACAAGACCGGACAAGACCGGACAAGGCCCGGACAAGACCGGACAAGGCCCAGACAAGACCGGACAAGACCGGACAAGACCCAGACAAGACCGGACAAGACCGGACAAGACCGGACAAGACCGGACAAGACCGGACAAGACCGGACAAGACCGGACAAGACCGGACAAGACCCAGACAAGACCGGACAAGACCGGACAAGACCCAGACAAGACCGGACAAGACCGGACAAGACCCAGACAAGACCGGACAAGACCCGGACAAGGCCGGACAAGACCCGGACAAGACCGGACAAGACCGGACAAGACCGGACAAGAACCAGACAAGACCGGACAAGACCGGACAAGGCCCGGACAAGACCGGACAAGGCCCAGACAAGACCGGACGAGACCGGACAAGACCCAGACAAGACCGGACAAGACCGGACAAGACCGGACAAGACCGGACAAGACCGGACAAGACCGGACAAGACCGGACAAGACCGGACAAGACCCAGACAAGACCGGACAAGACCGGACAAGACCCAGACAAGACCGGACAAGACCGGACAAGACCCAGACAAGACCGGACAAGACCCGGACAAGACCGGACAAGACCCGGACAAGACCGGACAAGACCGGACAAGACCCAGACAAGACCCAGACAAGACCCAGACAAGACCGGACAAGACCGTACAAGACCGGACAAGACCGGACAAGACCCAGACAAGACCGCACAAGACCGGACAAGACCGGACAAGACCGGACAAAACCCAGACAAGACCGGACAAGACCGGACAAGACCCAGACAACACCGGACAAGGCCCAGACAAGACCGGACAAGACCGGACAAGACCCAGACAAGACCGGACAAGACCGGACAAGACCGGACAAGACCCAGACAAGAACGGACAAGACCCAGACAAGACCGGACAAGACCGGACAAGACCCAGACAAGTCCGGACAAGACCGAACAAGACCGGACAAGACCCAGACAAGACCGGACAAGACCGGTCAAGACCCAGACAAGACCGGACAAGACCAGACAAGACCGGACAAGACCGGACAAGACCGGACAATACCCAGACAAGACCGGACAAGACCGGACAAGACCCAGACAAGACCGGACAAGACCGGACAAGACACAGACAAGACCGGACAAGACCGGACAAGACCCAGACAAGACCGGACAAGACCGGACAAGACCGGACAAGACCCAGACAAGACCGGACAAGACCGGACAAGACCGGACAAGACCCGGACAAGACCGGACAAGACCCGGACAAGACCTGACAAGACCGGACAAGACCGGACAAGACCCAGACAAGACTGGACAAGACCGGACAAGACCCAGACAAGACCGGACAAGACCGGACAAGACCGGACAAGACCAGACAAGACCGGACAAGACCGGACAAGACCGGACAATACCCAGACAAGACCGGACAAGACCGGACAAGACCCAGACAAGACCGGACAAGACCGGACAAGACACAGACAAGACCGGACAAGACCGGACAAGACCCAGACAAGACCGGACAAGACCGGACAAGACCCAGACAAGACCGGACAAGACCGGACAAGACCGGACAAGACCCAGACAAGACCGGACAAGACCGGACAAGGCCCGGACAAGACCGGACAAGGCCCAGACAAGACCGGACAAGACCCAGACAAGACCGGACAAGACCGGACAAGACCGGACAAGACCGGACAAGACCGGACAAGACCGGACAAGACCCAGACAAGACCGGACAAGACCGGACAAGACCCAGACAAGAACGGACAAGACCGGACAAGACCCAGACAAGACCGGACAAGACCCGGACAAGACCCAGACAAGACCGGACAAGACCGGACAAGACCGGACAAGACCCAGACAAGACCCAGACAAGACCCAGACAAGACCGGACAAGACCGGACAAGAGCGGACAAGACCGGACAAGACCCAGACAAGACCGGACAAGACCGGACAAGACCCAGACAAGACCGGACAAGACCGGACAAGACCGGACAAGACCCGGACAAGACCGGACAAGACCGGACAAGACCGGACAAGACCGGACAAGACCCAGACAAGACCCAGACAAGACCGGACAAGACCGGACAAGGCCCGGACAAGGCCCAGACAAGACCGGACGAGACCGGACAAGACCCAGACAAGACCGGACAAGACCGGACAAGACCGGACAAGACCGGACAAGACCGGACAAGACCGGACAAGACCGGACAAGACCCAGACAAGACCGGACAAGACCGGACAAGACCCAGACAAGACCGGACAAGACCGGACAAGACCCAGACAAGACCGGACAAGACCCGGACAAGACCGGACAAGACCCAGACAAGACCGGACAAGACCGGACAAGACCCAGACAAGACCGGACAAGACCGCACAAGACCCAGACAAGACCGGACAAGACCGGACAAGACCGGACAAGACCCAGACAAGACCGGACAAGACCGGACAAGGCCCGGACAAGACCGGACAAGGCCCAGACAAGACCGGACAAGACCGGACAAGACCCAGACAAGACCGGACAAGACCGGACAAGACCGGACAAGACCCAGACAAGACTGGACAAGACCGGACAAGACCCAGACAAGACCGGACAAGACCGGACAAGACCCAGACAAGACCGGACAAGACCGGACAAGACCCAGACAAGACCGGACAAGACCGGACAAGACCGGACGAGATCCAGACAAGATCGGACAAGACCGGACAAGACCCAGACAAGACCCAGACAAGACCCAGACAAGACCGGACAAGACCGGACAAGAGCGGACAAGACCGGACAAGACCCAGACAAGACCGGACAAGACCGGACAAGACCCGGACAAGACCGGACAAGACCGGACAAGACCGGACAAGACCCGGACAAGACCGGACAAGACCGGACAAGACCGGACAAGACCGGACAAGACCGGACAAGACCCAGACAAGACCGGACAAGACCGGACAAGGCCCGGACAAGACCGGACAAGGCCCAGACAAGACCGGACGAGACCGGACAAGACCCAGACAAGACCGGACAAGACCGGACAAGACCGGACAAGACCGGACAAGACCGGACAAGACCGGACAAGACCGGACAAGACCGGACAAGACCCAGACAAGACCGGACAAGACCCAGACAAGACCGGACAAGACCGGACAAGACCCAGACAAGACCGGACAAGACCGGACAAGACCCAGACAAGACCGGACAAGACCCGGACAAGACCGGACAAGACCCGGACAAGACCGGACAAGACCGGACAAGACCCAGACAAGACCCAGACAAGACCCAGACAAGACCGGACAAGACCGTACAAGACCGGACAAGACCGGACAAGACCCAGACAAGACCGGACAAGACCGGACAAGACCGGACAAGACCGGACAAGACCCAGACAAGACCGGACAAGACCGGACAAGACCCAGACAACACCGGACAAGGCCCAGACAAGACCGGACAAGACCGGACAAGACCCAGACAAGACCGGACAAGACCGGACAAGACTCAGACAAGAACGGACAAGACCCAGACAAGACCGGACAAGACCGGACAAGACCCAGACAAGTCCGGACAAGACCGAACAAGACCGGACAAGACCCAGACAAGACCGGACAAGACCGGACACGACCCAGACAAGACCGGACAAGACCGGACAAGACCCAGACAAGACCGGACAAGACCGGACAAGACCGGACAAGACCAAGACAAGATCGGACAAGACCGGACAAGACCGGACGAGACCCAGACAAGACCGGACAAGACCGGACGAGATCCAGACAAGACCGGACAAGACCGGACGAGACCGGACAAGACCGGACAAGACCGGACAAGACCGGACAAGACCCGGACAAGACCGGACAAGACCGGACAAGACCGGACAAGACCCGGACAAGACCGGACAAGACCCAGACAAGACCGGACAAGACCGGACAAGACCGGACAAGACCCAGACAAGACCGGACAAGACCGGACAAGACCGGACAATACCCAGACAAGACCGGACAAGACCCACATAAGACCGGACAAGACCCAGACAAGACCGGACAAGACCGGACAAGACCCAGACAAGACCGGACAAGACCCAGACAAGACCGGACAAGACCGGACAAGACCCAGACAAGACCGGACAAGACCGGACAAGACCGGACAAGACCCAGACAAGACCGGACAAGACCCACATAAGACCGGACAAGACCCAGACAAGACCGGACAAGACCGGACAAGACCCAGACAAGACCGGACAAGACCCACACAAGACCGGACAAGACCCGGACAAGACCGGACAAGACCGGACAAGACCGGACAAGACCCGGACAAGACCGGACAAGACCCAGACAAGACCGGACAAGACCGGACAAGACCCAGACAACACCGGACAAGGCCCAGACAAGACCGGACAAGACCGGACAAGACCCAGACAAGACCGGACAAGACCGGACAAGACTCAGACAAGAACGGACAAGACCCAGACAAGACCGGACAAGACCGGACAAGACCCAGACAAGTCCGGACAAGACCGAACAAGACCGGACAAGACCCAGACAAGACCGGACAAGACCGGACACGACCCAGACAAGACCGGACAAGACCGGACAAGACCCAGACAAGACCGGACAAGACCGGACAAGACCGGACAAGACCAAGACAAGATCGGACAAGACCGGACAAGACCGGACGAGACCCAGACAAGACCGGACAAGACCGGACGAGATCCAGACAAGACCGGACAAGACCGGACGAGACCGGACAAGACCGGACAAGACCGGACAAGACCGGACAAGACCCGGACAAGACCGGACAAGACCGGACAAGACCGGACAAGACCCGGACAAGACCGGACAAGACCCAGACAAGACCGGACAAGACCGGACAAGACCGGACAAGACCCAGACAAGACCGGACAAGACCGGACAAGACCGGACAATACCCAGACAAGACCGGACAAGACCCACATAAGACCGGACAAGACCCAGACAAGACCGGACAAGACCGGACAAGACCCAGACAAGACCGGACAAGACCCAGACAAGACCGGACAAGACCGGACAAGACCCAGACAAGACCGGACAAGACCGGACAAGACCGGACAAGACCCAGACAAGACCGGACAAGACCCACATAAGACCGGACAAGACCCAGACAAGACCGGACAAGACCGGACAAGACCCAGACAAGACCGGACAAGACCCACACAAGACCGGACAAGACCCGGACAAGACCGGACAAGACCGGACAAGACCGGACAAGACCCGGACAAGACCGGACAAGACCCAGACAAGACCGGACAAGACCGGACAAGACCGGACAAGACCCAGACAAGACCGGACAAGACCGGACAAGACCGGACAATACCCAGACAAGACCGGACAAGACCCACATAAGACCGGACAAGACCCAGACAAGACCGGACAAGACCGGACAAGACCCAGACAAGACCGGACAAGACCCAGACAAGACCGGACAAGACCGGACAAGACCCAGACAAGACCGGACAAGACCGGACAAGACCGGACAAGACCCAGACAAGACCGGACAAGACCCACATAAGACCGGACAAGACCCAGACAAGACCGGACAAGACCGGACAAGACCCAGACAAGACCGGACAAGACCCACACAAGACCGGACAAGACCCAGACAAGACCGGACAAGAACCAGACAAGACCGGACAAGACCGGACTAGACCGGACAAGACCCGGATAAGACCGGACAAGACCGTACAAGACCCGGACAAGACCCAGACAAGACCCAGACAAGACCCGGACAAGACCTGACAAGACCGGACAAGACCGGACAAGACCCAGACAAGACCGGACAAGACCGGACAAGACCGGACAAGACCCGGACAAGACCGGACAAGACCGTACAAGACCCGGACAAGACCCGGACAAGACCCGGACAAGACCCGGACAAGAACTGACAAGACCGGACAAGACCGGACAAGACCCAGACAAGACCGGACAAGACCGGACAAGACCCAGACAAGACCGGACAAGACCGGACAAGACCGGACAAGACCAGACAAGACCGGACAAGACCGGACAAGACCGGACAATATCCAGACAAGACCGGACAAGACCGGACAAGACCCAGACAAGACCGGACAAGACCGGACAAGACCCAGACAAGACCGGACAAGACCGGACAAGACCCAGACAAGACCGGACAAGACCGGACAAGACCCAGACAAGACCGGACAAGACCGGACAAGACCGGACAAGACCCAGACATGACCGGACAAGACCGGACAAGGCCCGGACAAGACCGGACAAGGCCCAGACAAGACCGGACAAGACCCAGACAAGACCGGACAAGACCGGACAAGACCGGACAAGACCGGACAAGACCGGACAAGACCGGACAAGACCCAGACAAGACCGGACAAGACAGGACAAGACCCAGACAAGAACGGACAAGACCGGACAAGACCCAGACAAGACCGGACAAGACCCAGACAAGACCCAGACAAGACCGGACAAGACCGGACAAGACCGGACAAGACCGGACAAGACCGGACAAGACCCAGACAAGACCGGACAAGACCGGACAAGACCGGACAAGACCGGACAAGACCCAGACAAGACCGGACAAGACCGGACAAGACCCAGACAACACCGGACAAGACCCAGACAAGACCGGACAAGACCGGACAAGACCCAGACAAGACCGGACAAGACCGGACAAGACCCAGACAAGACCGGACAAGACCCGGACAAGACCGGACAAGACCCGGACAAGACCGGACAAGACCGGACAAGACCCAGACAAGACCCAGACAAGACCCAGACAAGACCGGACAAGACCGGACAAGACCGGACAAGACCGGACAAGACCCAGACAAGACCGGACAAGACCGGACAAGACCCAGACAAGAACGGACAAGACCCAGACAAGACCGGACAAGACCGGACAAGACCCAGACAAGACTGGACAAGACCGGACAAGACCCAGACAAGACCGGACAAGACCGGACAAGACCCAGACAAGATCGGAAAAGACCGGACAAGACCGGACGAGACCCAGACAAGACCGGACAAGACCGGACAAGACCGGACAAGACCGGACAAGACCGGACAAGACCGGACAAGACCCAGACAAGACCGGACAAGACAGGACAAGACCCAGACAAGAACGGACAAGACCGGACAAGACCCAGACAAGACCGGACAAGACCCAGACAAGACCCAGACAAGACCGGACAAGACCGGACAAGACCGGACAAGACCGGACAAGACCGGACAAGACCGGACAAGACCGGACAAGACCGGACAAGACCCAGACAAGACCGGACAAGACAGGACAAGACCCAGACAAGAACGGACAAGACCGGACAAGACCCAGACAAGACCGGACAAGACCCAGACAAGACCCAGACAAGACCGGACAAGACCGGACAAGACCGGACAAGACCGGACAAGACCGGACAAGACCCAGACAAGACCGGACAAGACCGGACAAGACCGGACAAGACCGGACAAGACCCAGACAAGACCGGACAAGACCGGACAAGACCCAGACAACACCGGACAAGACCCAGACAAGACCGGACAAGACCGGACAAGACCCAGACAAGACCGGACAAGACCGGACAAGACCCAGACAAGACCGGACAAGACCCGGACAAGACCGGACAAGACCCGGACAAGACCGGACAAGACCGGACAAGACCCAGACAAGACCCAGACAAGACCCAGACAAGACCGGACAAGACCGGACAAGACCGGACAAGACCGGACAAGACCCAGACAAGACCGGACAAGACCGGACAAGACCCAGACAAGAACGGACAAGACCCAGACAAGACCGGACAAGACCGGACAAGACCCAGACAAGACTGGACAAGACCGGACAAGACCCAGACAAGACCGGACAAGACCGGACAAGACCCAGACAAGATCGGAAAAGACCGGACAAGACCGGACGAGACCCAGACAAGACCGGACAAGACCGGACGAGATCCAGACAAGACCGGACAAGACCGGACGAGACCGGACAAGACCGGACAAGACCGGACAAGACCGGACAAGACCGGACAAGACCGGACAAGACCGGACAAGACCGGACAAGACCGGACAAGACCGGACAAGACCGGACAAGACCGGACAAGACCGGACAAGACCGGACAAGACCCAGACAAGACCGGACAAGACCGGACAAGACCCAGACATGACCGGACAAGACCCGGACAAGACCCGGACTAGACTGGACAAGACCGGACAAGACCCAGACAAGACCCAGACAAGACCCAGAAAAGACCGGACAAGACCGGACAAGACCGGACAAGACCGGACAAGACCCAGACAAGACCGGACAAGACCGGACAAGACCGGACAAGACCCAGACAAGACCGGACAAGACCGGACAAGACCCAGACAACACCGGACAAGACCCAGACAAGACCGGACAAGACCGGACAAGACCGGACAAGACCGGACAAGACCCAGACAAGACCGGACAAGACCGGACAAGACCCAGACAAGACCGGACAAGACCGGACAAGACCGGACAAGACCGGACAAGACCGGACAAGACCGGACAAGACCGGACAATACCCAGACAAGACCGGACAAGACCGGACAAGACCCAGACAAGACCGGACAAGACCGGACAAGACCCAGACAAGACCGGACAAGACCGGACAAGACCCAGACAAGACCGGACAAGACCGGACAAGACCCAGACAAGACCGGACAAGACCGGACAAGACCGGACAAGACCCAGACAAGACCGGACAAGACCGGACAAGGCCCGGACAAGACCGGACAAGGCCCAGACAAGACCGGACAAGACCCAGACAAGACCGGACAAGACCGGACAAGACCGGACAAGACCGGACAAGACCGGACAAGACCGGACAAGACCCAGACAAGACCGGACAAGACCGGACAAGACCCAGACAAGAACGGACAAGACCGGACAAGACCCAGACAAGACCGGACAAGACCCGGACAAGACCGGACAAGACCGGACAAGACCCAGACAAGACCCAGACAAGACCCAGACAAGACCGGACAAGACCGGACAAGACCGGACAAGACCGGACAAGACCCAGACAAGACCGGACAAGACCGGACAAGACCCAGACAAGACCGGACAAGACCCAGACAAGACCGGACAAGACCCGGACAAGACCGGACAAGACCCGGACAAGACCGGACAAGACCGGACAAGACCCAGACAAGACCCAGACAAGACCCAGACAAGACCGGACAAGACCGGACAAGACCGGACAAGACCGGACAAGACCGGACAAGACCCAGACAAGACCGGACAAGACCGGACAAGACCGGACAAGACCCAGACAAGACCGGACAAGACCGGACAAGACCCAGACAACACCGGACAAGACCCAGACAAGACCGGACAAGACCGGACAAGACCCAGACAAGACCGGACAAGACCGGACAAGACCCAGACAAGACCGGACAAGACCCGGACAAGACCGGACAAGACCCGGACAAGACCGGACAAGACCGGACAAGACCCAGACAAGACCCAGACAAGACCCAGACAAGACCGGACAAGACCGGACAAGACCGGACAAGACCGGACAAGACCCAGACAAGACCGGACAAGACCGGACAAGACCCAGACAAGACCGGACAAGACCCAGACAAGACCGGACAAGACCGGACAAGACCCAGACAAGACCGGACAAGACCCAGACAAGAACGGACAAGACCGGACAAGACCCAGACAAGACCGGACAAGACCCGGACAAGACCGGACAAGACCGGACAAGACCCAGACAAGACCCAGACAAGACCCAGACAAGACCGGACAAGACCGGACAAGACCGGACAAGACCGGACAAGACCCAGACAAGACCGGACAAGACCGGACAAGACCCAGACAAGACCGGACAAGACCCAGACAAGACCGGACAAGACCCGGACAAGACCGGACAAGACCCGGACAAGACCGGACAAGACCGGACAAGACCCAGACAAGACCCAGACAAGACCCAGACAAGAACGGACAATACCGGACAAGACCGGACAAGACCGGACAAGACCGGACAAGACCCAGACAAGACCAGACAAGATCGGAAAAGACCGGACAAGACCGGACGAGACCCAGACAAGACCGGACAAGACCGGACGAGATCCAGACAAGACCGGACAAGACCGGACGAGACCGGACAAGACCGGACGAGACCGAACAAGACCGGACAAGACCGGACAAGACCGGACAAGACCGGACAAGACCGGACAAGACCGGACAAGACCGGACAAGACCGGACAAGACCCAGACAAGACCGGACAAGACCGGACAAGACCCAGACAAGAACGGACAAGACCGGACAAGACCCAGACAAGACCGGACAAGACCCGGACAAGACCGGACAAGACCGGACAAGACCCAGACAAGACCCAGACAAGACCCAGACAAGACCGGACAAGACCGGACAAGACCGGACAAGACCGGACAAGACCCAGACAAGACCGGACAAGACCGGACAAGACCCAGACAAGACCGGACAAGACCCAGACAAGACCGGACAAGACCCGGACAAGACCGGACAAGACCCGGACAAGACCGGACAAGACCGGACAAGACCCAGACAAGACCCAGACAAGACCCAGACAAGACCGGACAAGACCGGACAAGACCGGACAAGACCGGACAAGACCGGACAAGACCCAGACAAGACCGGACAAGACCGGACAAGACCGGACAAGACCCAGACAAGACCGGACAAGACCGGACAAGACCCAGACAAGACCGGACAAGACCCAGACAAGACCGGACAAGACCGGACAAGACCCAGACAAGACCGGACAAGACCCAGACAAGACCGGACAAGACCGGACAAGACCCAGACAAGACCGGACAAGACCCAGACAAGAACGGACAAGACCGGACAAGACCCAGACAAGACCGGACAAGACCCGGACAAGACCGGACAAGACCGGACAAGACCCAGACAAGACCCAGACAAGACCCAGACAAGACCGGACAAGACCGGACAAGACCGGACAAGACCGGACAAGACCCAGACAAGACCGGACAAGACCGGACAAGACCCAGACAAGACCGGACAAGACCCAGACAAGACCGGACAAGACCCGGACAAGACCGGACAAGACCCGGACAAGACCGGACAAGACCGGACAAGACCGGACAAGACCCATACAAGACCCAGACAAGACCCAGACAAGACCGGACAATACCGGACAAGACCGGACAAGACCGGACAAGACCGGACAAGACCCAGACAAGACCAGACAAGATCGGAAAAGACCGGACAAGACCGGACGAGAACCAGACAAGACCGGACAAGACCGGACGAGATCCAGACAAGACCGGACAAGACCGGACGAGACCGGACAAGACCGGACGAGACCGAACAAGACCGGACGAGACCGGACAAGACCGGACGAGACCGGACAAGACCGGACTAGACCGGACAAGACCGGACAAGACCGGACAAGACCGGACAAGACCGGACAAGACCCAGACAAGACCGGACAAGACCGCACAAGACCCAGACAAGACCGGACAAGACCCGGACAAGACCGGACAAGACCCGGACTAGACCGGACAAGACCGGACAAGACCCAGACAAGACCCAGACAAGACCCAGACAAGACCGGACAAGACCGGACAAGACCGGACAAGACCGGACAAGACCCAGACAAGACCGGACAAGACCGGACAAGACCGGACAAGACCCAGACAAGACCGGACAAGACCGGACAAGACCCAGACAACACCGGACAAGACCCAGACAAGACCGGACAAGACCGGACAAGACCCAGACAAGACCGGACAAGACCGGACAAGACCCAGACAAGAACGGACAAGACCCAGACAAGACCGGACAAGACCGGACAAGACCCAGACAAGTCCGGACAAGACCGAACAAGACCGGACAAGACCCAGACAAGACCGGACAAGACCGGACAAGACCCAGACAAGACCGGACAAGACCGGACAAGACCCAGACAAGACCGGACAAGACCGGACAAGACCCAGACAAGATCGGACAAGACCGGACAAGACCGGACGAGACCCAGACAAGACCGGACAAGACCGGACGAGATCCAGACAAGACCGGACAAGACCGGACGAGACCGGACAAGACCGGACGAGACCGAACAAGACCGGACGAGACCGGACAAGACCGGACAAGACCGGACAAGACCGGACAAGACCGGACAAGACCGGACAAGACCGGACAAGACCGGACAAGACCGGACAAGACCCAGACAAGACCGGACAAGACCGCACAAGACCCAGACAAGACCGGACAAGACCCGGACAAGACCGGACAAGACCCGGACTAGACCGGACAAGACCGGACAAGACCCAGACAAGACCCAGACAAGACCCAGACAAGACCGGACAAGACCGGACAAGACCGGACAAGACCGGACAAGACCCAGACAAGACCGGACAAGACCGGACAAGACCGGACAAGACCCAGACAAGACCGGACAAGACCGGACAAGACCCAGACAACACCGGACAAGACCCAGACAAGACCGGACAAGACCGGACAAGACCCAGACAAGACCGGACAAGACCGGACAAGACCCAGACAAGAACGGACAAGACCCAGACAAGACCGGACAAGACCGGACAAGACCCAGACAAGTCCGGACAAGACCGAACAAGACCGGACAAGACCCAGACAAGACCGGACAAGACCGGACAAGACCCAGACAAGACCGGACAAGACCGGACAAGACCCAGACAAGACCGGACAAGACCGGACAAGACCCAGACAAGATCGGACAAGACCGGACAAGACCGGACGAGACCCAGACAAGACCGGACAAGACCGGACGAGATCCAGACAAGACCGGACAAGACCGGACAAGACCGGACAAGACCGGACAAGACCGGACAAGACCGGACAAGACCCGGACAAGAACGGACAAGACCGGACAAGACCGGACAAGACCCGGACAAGACCGGACAAGACCCTGACAAGACCGGACAAGACCGGACAAGACCGGACAAGACCGGACAAGACCGGACAAGACCGGACAAGACCCAGACAAGACCGGACAAGACCGGACAAGACCGGACAAGACCCAGACAAGACCGGACAAGACCCACATAAGACCGGACAAGACCCAGACAAGACCGGACAAGACCGGACAAGAACCAGACAAGACCGGACAAGACCGGACAAGACCCAGACAAGACCGGACAAGACCGGACAAGACCGGACAAGACCCAGACAAGACCGGACAAGACCCACATAAGACCGGACAAGACTCAGACAAGACCGGACAAGACCGGACAAGACCCAGACAAGACCGGACAAGACCCAAACAAGACCGGACAAGACCGGACAAGACCGGACAAGACCCCGACAAGACCGGACAAGACCAGACAAGACCGGACAAGACCCAGACAAGACCGGACAAGACCCAGACAAGACCGGACAAGACCGGACAAGACCCAGACAAGACCGGACAAGACCGGACAAGACCCAGACAAGACAGGACAAGACCGGACAAGGCCCGGACAAGACCGGACAAGGCCCAGACAAGATCGGACAAGACCGGACAAGACCCAGACAAGACCGGACAAGACCGGACAAGACCGGACAAGACCGGACAAGACCGGACAAGACCGGACAAGACCCAGACAAGACCGGACAAGACCGGACAAGACCCAGACAAGACCGGACAAGACCGGACAAGACCCAGACAAGACCGGACAAGACCCGGACAAGACCGGACAAGACCTGGACAAGACCGGACAAGACCGGACAAGACCGGACAAGACCCAGACAAGACCCAGACAAGACCCAGACAAGACCGGACAAGACCGGACAAGACCGGACAAGACCGGACAAGACCCAGACAAGACCGGACAAGACCGGACAAGACCCAGACAAGACCGGACAAGACCGGACAAGACCCAGACAACACCGGACAAGACCCAGACAAGACCGGACAAGACCGGACAAGACCCAGACAAGACCGGACAAGACCCAGACAAGACCGGACAAGACCGGACAAGACCCAGACAAGACCGGATAAGACCGGACAAGACCCAGACAAGACCGGACAAGACCCAGACTAGACCGGACAAGACCGGACAAGACCCAGACAAGACCGGACAAGACCGGACAAGACCCAGACAAGACCGGACAAGACCGGACAAGACCCAGACAAGATCGGACAAGACCGGACATGACCGGACGAGACCCAGACAAGACCGGACAAGACCGGACGAGATCCAGACAAGACCGGACAAGACCGGACAAGACCGGACAAGACCGGACAAGACCGGACAAGACCGGACAAGACCGGACAAGACCCAGACAAGACCGGACAAGACCCAGACAAGACCGGACAAGACCGGACAAGACCCAGACAAGACCGGACAAGACCGGACAAGACCCTGACAAGACCCAGACAAGACCGGACAAGACCCAGACAAGACCGGACAAGACCCGGACAAGACCGGACAAGACCTGGACAAGACCGGACAAGACCGGACAAGACCGGACAAGACCCAGACAAGACCCAGACAAGACCCAGACAAGAACGGACAAGACCGGACAAGACCGGACAAGACCGGACAAGACCCAGACAAGACCGGACAAGACCGGACAAGACCGGACAAGACACAGACAAGACCGGACAAGACCGGACAAGACCCAGACAAGACCAGACAAGACCGGACAAGACCCGGACAAGACCGGACAAGACCGGACAAGACCGGACAAGACCCAGACAAGACCGGACAAGACCGGACAAGACCCAGACAAGACCCGGACAAGACCCGGACAAGACCCGGACAAGACCCGGACAAGACCCGGACAAGACCGGACAAGACCGGACAAGACCCAGACAAGACCCAGACAAGACCCAGACAAGAACGGACAAGACCGGACAAGACCGGACAAGACCGGACAAGACCCAGACAAGACCGGACAAGACCGGACAAGACCGGACAAGACCCAGACAAGACCGGACAAGACCGGACAAGATCCAGACAACACCGGACAAGACCCAGACAAGACCGGACAAGACCGGACAAGACCCAGACAAGACCAGACAAGACCGGACAAGACCCAGACAAGACCGGACAAGACCGGACAAGACCGGACAAGACCGAACAAGACCCGGACAAGACCGGACAAGACACGGACAAGACCGGACAAGACCGTACAAGACCCGGACAAGACCCGGACAAGACACGGACAAGACCCGGACAAGACCTGACAAGACCGGACAAGACCGGACAAGACCCAGACAAGACCGGACAAGACCGGACAAGACCCAGACAAGACCGGACAAGACCGGACAAGACCGGACAAGACCAGACAAGGCCGGACAAGACCGGACAAGACCGGACAAGACCCAGACAAGACCGGACAAGACCGGACAAGACCCAGACAAGACCGGACAAGACCGGACAAGACCCAGACAAGACCGGACAAGACCGGACAAGACCCAGACAAGACCGGACAAGACCGGACAAGACCCAGACAAGACCGGACAAGACCGGACAAGACCGGACAAGACCCAGACAAGACCGGACAAGGCCCAGACAAGACCGGACAAGGCCCAGACAAGACCGGACAAGACCGGACAAGACCCAGACAAGACCGGACAAGACCGGACAAGACCCAGACAAGACCGGACAAGACCGGACAAGATCCAGACAACACCGGACAAGACCCAGACAAGACCGGACAAGACCGGACAAGACCCAGACAAGACCGGACAAGACCCAGACAAGACCGGACAAGACCCAGACAAGACCGGACAAGACCGGACAAGACCGAACAAGACCGGACAAGACCCAGACAAGACCGGACAAGACCGGACAAGACCCAGACAAGACCCAGACAAGACCGGACAAGACCCAGACAAGACCGGAC
Source organism: Rhinoraja longicauda (assembly GCF_053455715.1). Classification (NCBI taxonomy): domain Eukaryota; kingdom Metazoa; phylum Chordata; class Chondrichthyes; order Rajiformes; family Arhynchobatidae; genus Rhinoraja; species Rhinoraja longicauda. Next base: position 68,347 of record NW_027601292.1, read on the forward strand.
AAGACCGGACAAGACCCAGACAAGACCGGTCAAGACCGGACAAGACCCAGACAAGACCGGACAAGACCGGACAAGACCCAGACAAGACCGGACAAGACCGGACGAGATCCAGACAAGACCGGACAAGACCGGACAAGACCGGACAAGACCGGACAAGACCGGACAAGACCGGACAAGACCGGACAAGACCGGACAAGAACGGACAAGACCGGACAAGACCGGACAAGACCGGACAAGACCCAGACAAGACCGGACAAGACCGGACAAGACCCAGACAAGACCGGACAAGACCGGACAAGACCCAGACAAGACCGGACAAGACCGGACAAGACCCAGACAAGACCGGACAAGACCGGACAAGACCCAGACAAGACCGGACAAGACCGGACAAGACCGGACAAGACCCAGACAAGACCGGACAAGACCGGACAAGGCCCGGACAAGACCGGACAAGGCCCAGACAAGACCGGACAAGACCGGACAAGACCCAGACAAGACCGGACAAGACCGGACAAGACCGGACAAGACCGGACAAGACCGGACAAGACCCAGACAAGACCGGACAAGACCGGACAAGACCCAGACAAGACCGGACAAGACCGGACAAGACCCAGACAAGACCGGACAAGACCCGGACAAGACCGGACAAGACCCGGACAAGACCCGGACAAGACCGGACAAGACCGGACAAGACCCAGACAAGACCCAGACAAGACCCAGACAAGAACGGACAAGACCGGACAAGACCGGACAAGACCGGACAAGACCCAGACAAGACCGGACAAGACCGGACAAGACCGGACAAGACCCAGACAAGACCGGACAAGACCGGACAAGATCCAGACAACACCGGACAAGACCCAGACAAGACCGGACAAGACCGGACAAGACCCAGACAAGACCAGACAAGACCGGAGAAGACCCAGACAAGACCGGACAAGACCGGACAAGACCGGACAAGACCCGGACAAGACCGGACAAGACTTTACAAGACCCGGACAAGACCCGGACAAGACCCGGACAAGACCCGGACAAGACCTGACAAGACCGGACAAGACCGGACAAGACCCAGACAAGACCGGACAAGACCGGACAAGACCCAGACAAGACCGGACAAGACCGGACAAGACCGGACAAGACCAGACAAGACCGGACAAGACCGGACAAGACCGGACAAGACCCAGACAAGACCGGACAAGACCGGACAAGACCCAGACAAGACCGGACAAAACCGGACAAGACCCAGACAAGACCGGACAAGACTGGACAAGACCCAGACAAGACCGGACAAGACCGGACAAGACCCAGACAAGAACGGACAAGACCGGACAAGACCGGACAAGACCCAGACAAGACCGGACAAGGCCCGGACAAGACCGGACAAGGCCCAGACAAGACCGGACAAGACCGGACAAGACCCAGACAAGACCGGACAAGACCGGACAAGACCGGATAAGATCGGACAAGACCGTACAAGACCGGACAAGACCCAGACAAGACCGGACAAGACCGGACAAGACCCAGACAAGACCGGACAAGACCGGACAAGACCCAGACAAGACCGGACAAGACCCGGACAAGACCGGACAAGACCCGGACAAGACCGGACAAGACCGGACAAGACCGGACAAGACCCAGACAAGACCCAGACAAGACCCAGACAAGACCGGACAAGACCGGACAAGACCGGACAAGACCGGACAAGACCCAGACAAGACCGGACAAGACCGGACAAGACCGGACAAGACCCAGACAAGACCGGACAAGACCGGACAAGACCCAGACAACACCGGACAAGACCCAGACAAGACCGGACAAGACCGGACAAGACCCAGACAAGACCGGACAAGACCCAGACAAGACCGGACAAGACCGGACAAGACACAGACAAGACCGGACAAGACCGAACAAGACCGGACAAGACCCAGACAAGACCGGACAAGACCGGACAAGACCCAGACAAGACCGGACAAGACCCAGACAAGACCGGACAAGACCGGACAAGACCCAGACAAGACCGGACAAGACCGGACAAGACCCAGACAAGACCGGACAAGACCGGACAAGACCCGGACAAGACCCAGACAAGACCGGACAAGACCGGACAAGACCCAGACAAGACCGGACAAGACCGGACAAGACCCAGACAAGACCGGACAAGACCGGACAAGACCGGACAAGACCAGACAAGACCGGACAAGACCGGACAAGACCGGACAAGACCCAGACAAGACCGGACAAGACCGGACAAGACCCAGACAAGACCGGACAAGACCGGACAAGACCCAGACAAGACCGGACAAGACTGGACAAGACCCAGACAAGACCGGACAAGACCGGACAAGACCCAGACAAGACCGGACAAGACCGGACAAGACCGGACAAGACCTAGACAAGACCGGACAAGGCCCGGACAAGACCGGACAAGGCCCAGACAAGACCGGACAAGACCGGACAAGACCCAGACAAGACCGGACAAGACCGGACAAGACCGGATAAGATCGGACAAGACCGTACAAGACCGGACAAGACCCAGACAAGACCGGACAAGACCGGACAAGACCCAGACAAGACCGGACAAGACCGGACAAGACCCAGACAAGACCGGACAAGACCCGGACAAGACCGGACAAGACCCGGACAAGACCCGGACAAGACCGGACAAGACCGGACAAGACCGGACAAGACCCAGACAAGACCCAGACAAGAACCAGACAAGACCGGACAAGACCGGACAAGACCGGACAAGACCGGACAAGACCCAGACAAGACCGGACAAGACCGGACAAGACCGGACAAGACCCAGACAAGACCGGACAAGACCGGACAAGACCCAGACAACACCGGACAAGACCCAGACAAGACCGGACAAGACCGGACAAGACCCAGACAAGACCGGACAAGACCCAGACAAGACCGGACAAGACCGGACAAGACCCAGACAAGACCGGACAAGACCGAACAAGACCGGACAAGACCCAGACAAGACCGGACAAGACCGGACAAGACCCAGACAAGACCGGACAAGACCCAGACAAGACCGGACAAGACCGGACAAGACCCAGACAAGACCGGACAAGACCGGACAAGACCCAGACAAGACCGGACAAGACCGGACAAGACCCAGACAAGATCGGACAAGACCGGACAAGACCGGACAAGACCTGACAAGAACGGACAAGACCGGACAAGACCCAGACAAGACCGGACAAGACCGGACAAGACCCAGACAACACCGGACAGACCCAGACAAGACCGGACAAGACCGGACAAGACCCAGACAAGACCGGACAAGACCCAGACAAGACCGGACAAGAACGGACAAGACCCAGACAAGACCGGACAAGACCGAACAAGACCGGACAAGACCCAGACAAGACCGGACAAGACCGGACAAGACCCAGACAAGACCGGACAAGACCCAGACAAGACCGGACAAGACCGGACAAGACCCAGACAAGACCGGACAAGACCGGACAAGACCCAGACAAGACCGGACAAGACCGGACAAGACCCAGACAAGATCGGACAAGACCGGACAAGACCGGACAAGACCAGACAAGACCGGACAAGACCGGACAAGACCCAGACAAGACCGGACAAGAACGGACAAGACCCAGACAAGACCGGACAAGACCGGACAAGACCCAGACAAGACCGGACAAGACCGGACAAGACCCAGACAAGACCGGACAGGACCGGACAAGACCCAGACAAGACCGGACAAGACCGGACAAGACCCAGACAATAACGGACAAGACCCGGACAAGGCCCGGACAAGACCGGACAAGGCCCAGACAAGACCGGACAAGACCGGACAAGACCCAGACAAGACCGGACAAGACCGGACAAGACCGGACAAGACCGGACAAGACCGGACAAGACCCAGACAAGACCGGACAAGACCGGACAAGACCCAGACAAGACCGGACAAGACCGGACAAGACCCAGACAAGACCGGACAAGACCCGGACAAGACCGGACAAGACCCGGACAAGACCCGGACAAGACCGGACAAGACCGGACAAGACCCAGACAAGACCGGACAAGACCGGACAAGACCCAGACAAGACCGGACAAGACCGGACAAGACCAGACAAGATCGTACAAGACCGGACAAGACCGGACGAGACCCAGACAAGACCGGACAAGACCGGACGAGATCCAGACAAGACCGGACAAGACTGGACAAAACCGGACAAGACCGGACAAGACCGGACAAGCCGGACAAGACCGGACAAGACCGGACAAGACCGGACAAGACCAGACAAGACCGGACAAGACCGGACAAGACCCAGACACGACCGGACAAGACCGGACAAGACCCAGACAAGACCGGACAAGACCGGACAAGACCCAGACAAGACCGGACAAGACCGGACAAGACCGGACAAGACCCAGACAAGACCGGACAAGACCCAGACAAGACCGGACAAGACCGGACAAGACCCAGACAAGACCGGACAAGACCGGACAAGACCCAGACAACACCGGACAGACCCAGACAAGACCGGACAAGACCGGACAAGACCCAGACAAGACCGGACAAGACCCAGACAAGACCGGACAAGAACGGACAAGACCCAGACAAGACCGGACAAGACCGAACAAGACCGGACAAGACCCAGACAAGACCGGACAAGACCGGACAAGACCCAGACAAGACCGGACAAGACCCAGACAAGACCGGACAAGACCGGACAAGACCCAGACAAGACCGGACAAGACCGGACAAGACCCAGACAAGACCGGACAAGACCGGACAAGACCCAGACAAGATCGGACAAGACCGGACAAGACCGGACAAGACCAGACAAGACCGGACAAGACCGGACAAGACCCAGACAAGACCGGACAAGAACGGACAAGACCGAGACAAGACCGGACAAGACCGGACAAGACCCAGACAAGACCGGACAAGACCGGACAAGACCCAGACAAGACCGGACAGGACCGGACAAGACCCAGACAAGACCGGACAAGACCCGGACAAGGCCCGGACAAGACCGGACAAGGCCCAGACAAGACCGGACAAGACCGGACAAGACCCAGACAAGACCGGACAAGACCGGACAAGACCGGACAAGACCGGACAAGACCGGACAAGACCGGACAAGACCCAGACAAGACCGGACAAGACCGGACAAGACCCAGACAAGACCGGACAAGACCGGACAAGACCCAGACAAGACCGGACAAGACCGGACAAGACCCAGACAAGACCGGACAAGACCGGACAAGACCCAGACAAGACCGGACAAGACCCAGACAAGACCGGACAAGACCGGACAAGACCGGACAAGACCCAGACAAGACCGGACAAGGCCCAGACAAGACCGGACAAGGCCCAGACAAGACCGGACAAGACCGGACAAGACCCAGACAAGACCGGACAAGACCGGACAAGACCCAGACAAGACCGGACAAGACCGGACAAGATCCAGACAACACCGGACAAGACCCAGACAAGACCGGACAAGACCGGACAAGACCCAGACAAGACCGGACAAGACCCAGACAAGACCGGACAAGACCCAGACAAGACCGGACAAGACCGGACAAGACCGAACAAGACCGGACAAGACCCAGACAAGACCGGACAAGACCGGACAAGACCCAGACAAGACCCAGACAAGACCGGACAAGACCCAGACAAGACCGGACAAGACCGGACAAGACCCAGACAAGACCGGTCAAGACCGGACAAGACCCAGACAAGACCGGACAAGACCGGACAAGACCCAGACAAGACCGGACAAGACCGGACGAGATCCAGACAAGACCGGACAAGACCGGACAAGACCGGACAAGACCGGACAAGACCGGACAAGACCGGACAAGACCGGACAAGACCGGACAAGAACGGACAAGACCGGACAAGACCGGACAAGACCGGACAAGACCCAGACAAGACCGGACAAGACCGGACAAGACCCAGACAAGACCGGACAAGACCGGACAAGACCCAGACAAGACCGGACAAGACCGGACAAGACCCAGACAAGACCGGACAAGACCGGACAAGACCCAGACAAGACCGGACAAGACCGGACAAGACCGGACAAGACCCAGACAAGACCGGACAAGACCGGACAAGGCCCGGACAAGACCGGACAAGGCCCAGACAAGACCGGACAAGACCGGACAAGACCCAGACAAGACCGGACAAGACCGGACAAGACCGGACAAGACCGGACAAGACCGGACAAGACCCAGACAAGACCGGACAAGACCGGACAAGACCCAGACAAGACCGGACAAGACCGGACAAGACCCAGACAAGACCGGACAAGACCCGGACAAGACCGGACAAGACCCGGACAAGACCCGGACAAGACCGGACAAGACCGGACAAGACCCAGACAAGACCCAGACAAGACCCAGACAAGAACGGACAAGACCGGACAAGACCGGACAAGACCGGACAAGACCCAGACAAGACCGGACAAGACCGGACAAGACCGGACAAGACCCAGACAAGACCGGACAAGACCGGACAAGATCCAGACAACACCGGACAAGACCCAGACAAGACCGGACAAGACCGGACAAGACCCAGACAAGACCAGACAAGACCGGAGAAGACCCAGACAAGACCGGACAAGACCGGACAAGACCGGACAAGACCCGGACAAGACCGGACAAGACTTTACAAGACCCGGACAAGACCCGGACAAGACCCGGACAAGACCCGGACAAGACCTGACAAGACCGGACAAGACCGGACAAGACCCAGACAAGACCGGACAAGACCGGACAAGACCCAGACAAGACCGGACAAGACCGGACAAGACCGGACAAGACCAGACAAGACCGGACAAGACCGGACAAGACCGGACAAGACCCAGACAAGACCGGACAAGACCGGACAAGACCCAGACAAGACCGGACAAAACCGGACAAGACCCAGACAAGACCGGACAAGACTGGACAAGACCCAGACAAGACCGGACAAGACCGGACAAGACCCAGACAAGAACGGACAAGACCGGACAAGACCGGACAAGGCCCGGACAAGACCGGACAAGGCCCAGACAAGACCGGACAAGACCGGACAAGACCCAGACAAGACCGGACAAGACCGGACAAGACCGGATAAGATCGGACAAGACCGTACAAGACCGGACAAGACCCAGGCAAGACCGGACAAGACCGGACAAGACCCAGACAAGACCGGACAAGACCGGACAAGACCCAGACAAGACCGGACAAGACCCGGACAAGACCGGACAAGACCCGGACAAGACCGGACAAGACCGGACAAGACCGGACAAGACCCAGACAAGACCCAGACAAGACCCAGACAAGACCGGACAAGACCGGACAAGACCGGACAAGACCGGACAAGACCCAGACAAGACCGGACAAGACCGGACAAGACCGGACAAGACCCAGACAAGACCGGACAAGACCGGACAAGACCCAGACAACACCGGACAAGACCCAGACAAGACCGGACAAGACCGGACAAGACCCAGACAAGACCGGACAAGACCCAGACAAGACCGGACAAGACCGGACAAGACACAGACAAGACCGGACAAGACCGAACAAGACCGGACAAGACCCAGACAAGACCGGACAAGACCGGACAAGACCCAGACAAGACCGGACAAGACCCAGACAAGACCGGACAAGACCGGACAAGACCCAGACAAGACCGGACAAGACCGGACAAGACCCAGACAAGACCGGACAAGACCGGACAAGACCCGGACAAGACCCAGACAAGACCGGACAAGACCGGACAAGACCCAGACAAGACCGGACAAGACCGGACAAGACCCAGACAAGACCGGACAAGACCGGACAAGACCGGACAAGACCAGACAAGACCGGACAAGACCGGACAAGACCGGACAAGACCCAGACAAGACCGGACAAGACCGGACAAGACCCAGACAAGACCGGACAAGACCGGACAAGACCCAGACAAGACCGGACAAGACTGGACAAGACCCAGACAAGACCGGACAAGACCGGACAAGACCCAGACAAGACCGGACAAGACCGGACAAGACCGGACAAGACCTAGACAAGACCGGACAAGGCCCGGACAAGACCGGACAAGGCCCAGACAAGACCGGACAAGACCGGACAAGACCCAGACAAGACCGGACAAGACCGGACAAGACCGGATAAGATCGGACAAGACCGTACAAGACCGGACAAGACCCAGACAAGACCGGACAAGACCGGACAAGACCCAGACAAGACCGGACAAGACCGGACAAGACCCAGACAAGACCGGACAAGACCCGGACAAGACCGGACAAGACCCGGACAAGACCCGGACAAGACCGGACAAGACCGGACAAGACCGGACAAGACCCAGACAAGACCCAGACAAGAACCAGACAAGACCGGACAAGACCGGACAAGACCGGACAAGACCGGACAAGACCCAGACAAGACCGGACAAGACCGGACAAGACCGGACAAGACCCAGACAAGACCGGACAAGACCGGACAAGACCCAGACAACACCGGACAAGACCCAGACAAGACCGGACAAGACCGGACAAGACCCAGACAAGACCGGACAAGACCCAGACAAGACCGGACAAGACCGGACAAGACCCAGACAAGACCGGACAAGACCGAACAAGACCGGACAAGACCCAGACAAGACCGGACAAGACCGGACAAGACCCAGACAAGACCGGACAAGACCCAGACAAGACCGGACAAGACCGGACAAGACCCAGACAAGACCGGACAAGACCGGACAAGACCCAGACAAGACCGGACAAGACCGGACAAGACCCAGACAAGATCGGACAAGACCGGACAAGACCGGACAAGACCTGACAAGAACGGACAAGACCGGACAAGACCCAGACAAGACCGGACAAGACCGGACAAGACCCAGACAACACCGGACAGACCCAGACAAGACCGGACAAGACCGGACAAGACCCAGACAAGACCGGACAAGACCCAGACAAGACCGGACAAGAACGGACAAGACCCAGACAAGACCGGACAAGACCGAACAAGACCGGACAAGACCCAGACAAGACCGGACAAGACCGGACAAGACCCAGACAAGACCGGACAAGACCCAGACAAGACCGGACAAGACCGGACAAGACCCAGACAAGACCGGACAAGACCGGACAAGACCCAGACAAGACCGGACAAGACCGGACAAGACCCAGACAAGATCGGACAAGACCGGACAAGACCGGACAAGACCAGACAAGACCGGACAAGACCGGACAAGACCCAGACAAGACCGGACAAGAACGGACAAGACCCAGACAAGACCGGACAAGACCGGACAAGACCCAGACAAGACCGGACAAGACCGGACAAGACCCAGACAAGACCGGACAGGACCGGACAAGACCCAGACAAGACCGGACAAGACCGGACAAGACCCAGACAATACCGGACAAGACCCGGACAAGGCCCGGACAAGACCGGACAAGGCCCAGACAAGACCGGACAAGACCGGACAAGACCCAGACAAGACCGGACAAGACCGGACAAGACCGGACAAGACCGGACAAGACCGGACAAGACCCAGACAAGACCGGACAAGACCGGACAAGACCCAGACAAGACCGGACAAGACCGGACAAGACCCAGACAAGACCGGACAAGACCCGGACAAGACCGGACAAGACCCGGACAAGACCCGGACAAGACCGGACAAGACCGGACAAGACCCAGACAAGACCGGACAAGACCGGACAAGACCCAGACAAGACCGGACAAGACCGGACAAGACCAGACAAGATCGTACAAGACCGGACAAGACCGGACGAGACCCAGACAAGACCGGACAAGACCGGACGAGATCCAGACAAGACCGGACAAGACTGGACAAAACCGGACAAGACCGGACAAGACCGGACAAGCCGGACAAGACCGGACAAGACCGGACAAGACCGGACAAGACCAGACAAGACCGGACAAGACCGGACAAGACCCAGACACGACCGGACAAGACCGGACAAGACCCAGACAAGACCGGACAAGACCGGACAAGACCCAGACAAGACCGGACAAGACCGGACAAGACCGGACAAGACCCAGACAAGACCGGACAAGACCCAGACAAGACCGGACAAGACCGGACAAGACCCAGACAAGACCGGACAAGACCGGACAAGACCCAGACAACACCGGACAGACCCAGACAAGACCGGACAAGACCGGACAAGACCCAGACAAGACCGGACAAGACCCAGACAAGACCGGACAAGAACGGACAAGACCCAGACAAGACCGGACAAGACCGAACAAGACCGGACAAGACCCAGACAAGACCGGACAAGACCGGACAAGACCCAGACAAGACCGGACAAGACCCAGACAAGACCGGACAAGACCGGACAAGACCCAGACAAGACCGGACAAGACCGGACAAGACCCAGACAAGACCGGACAAGACCGGACAAGACCCAGACAAGATCGGACAAGACCGGACAAGACCGGACAAGACCAGACAAGACCGGACAAGACCGGACAAGACCCAGACAAGACCGGACAAGAACGGACAAGACCGAGACAAGACCGGACAAGACCGGACAAGACCCAGACAAGACCGGACAAGACCGGACAAGACCCAGACAAGACCGGACAGGACCGGACAAGACCCAGACAAGACCGGACAAGACCGGACAAGACCCAGACAATACCGGACAAGACCCGGACAAGGCCCGGACAAGACCGGACAAGGCCCAGACAAGACCGGACAAGACCGGACAAGACCCAGACAAGACCGGACAAGACCGGACAAGACCGGACAAGACCGGACAAGACCGGACAAGACCGGACAAGACCCAGACAAGACCGGACAAGACCGGACAAGACCCAGACAAGACCGGACAAGACCGGACAAGACCCAGACAAGACCGGACAAGACCCGGACAAGACCGGACAAGACCCGGGCAAGACCCGGACAAGACCGGACAAGACCGGACAAGACCCAGACAAGACCGGACAAGACCGGACAAGACCCAGACAAGACCGGACAAGACCGGACAAGACCGGACAAGACCCAGACAAGACCGGACAAGACCGGACAAGGCCCGGACAAGACCGGACAAGGCCCAGACAAGACCGGACAAGACCGGACAAGACCCAGACAAGACCGGACAAGACCGGACAAGACCCAGACAAGACCGGACAAGACCCAGACAAGACCGGACAAGACCCAGACAAGACCGGACAAGACCGGACAAGACCCAGACAAGACCGGACAAGACCGGACAAGACCCAGACAACACCGGACAGACCCAGACAAGACCGGACAAGACCGGACAAGACCCAGACAAGACCGGACAAGACCCAGACAAGACCGGACAAGAACGGACAAGACCCAGACAAGACCGGACAAGACCGAACAAGACCGGACAAGACCCAGACAAGACCGGACAAGACCGGACAAGACCCAGACAAGACCGGACAAGACCCAGACAAGACCGGACAAGACCGGACAAGACCCAGACAAGACCGGACAAGACCGGCCAAGACCCAGACAAGACCGGACAAGACCGGACAAGACCCAGACAAGATCGGACAAGACCGGACAAGACCGGACAAGACCAGACAAGACCGGACAAGACCGGACAAGACCCAGACAAGACCGGACAAGAACGGACAAGACCCAGACAAGACCGGACAAGACCGGACAAGACCCAGACAAGACCGGACAAGACCGGACAAGACCCAGACAAGACCGGACAGGACCGGACAAGACCCAGACAAGACCGGACAAGACCGGACAAGACCCAGACAATACCGGACAAGACCCGGACAAGGCCCGGACAAGACCGGACAAGGCCCAGACAAGACCGGACAAGACCGGACAAGACCCAGACAAGACCGGACAAGACCGGACAAGACCGGACAAGACCGGACAAGACCGGACAAGACCGGACAAGACCCAGACAAGACCGGACAAGACCGGACAAGACCCAGACAAGACCGGACAAGACCGGACAAGACCCAGACAAGACCGGACAAGACCCGGACAAGACCGGACAAGACCCGGACAAGACCCGGACAAGACCGGACAAGACCGGACAAGACCCAGACAAGACCGGACAAGACCGGACAAGACCCAGACAAGACCGGACAAGACCGGACAAGACCCAGACAAGATCGTACAAGACCGGACAAGACCGGACGAGACCCAGACAAGACCGGACAAGACCGGACGAGATCCAGACAAGACCGGACAAGACTGGACAAAACCGGACAAGACTGGACAAGACCGGACAAGCCGGACAAGACCGGACAAGACCGGACAAGACCGGACTAGACCGGACAAGACCAGACAAGACCGGACAAGACCGGACAAGACCGGACAAGACCCAGACAAGACCGGACAAGACCGGACAAGACCCAGACAAGACCGGACAAGACCGGACAAGACCCAGACAAGACCGGACAAGACCGGACAAGACCCAGACAAGACCGGACAAGACCGGACAAGACCCAGACAAGACCGGACAAGACCGGACAAGACCGGACAAGACCCAGACAAGACCGGACAAGACCGGACAAGGCCCGGACAAGACCGGACAAGGCCCAGACAAGACCGGACAAGACCGGACAAGACCCAGACAAGACCGGACAAGACCGGACAAGACCCAGACAAGACCGGACAAGACCCGGACAAGACCGGACAAGACCCGGACAAGACCGGACAAGACCGGACAAGACCGGACAAGACCCAGACAAGACCCAGACAAGACCCAGACAAGACCGGACAAGACCGGACAAGACCGGACAAGACCGGACAAGACCGGACAAGACCCAGACAAGAGCGGACAAGACCGGACAAGACCGGACAAGACCGGACAAGACCCAGACAAGACCGGACAAGACCCGGACAAGACCGGACAAGACCGGACAAGACCGGACAAGACCCAGACAAGACCCAGACAAGACCCAGACAAGACCGGACAAGACCGGACAAGGCCCAGACAAGACCGGACAAGACCGGACAAGACCCAGACAAGACCGGACAAGACCGGACAAGACCCAGACAAGACCGGACAAGACCCGGACAAGACCGGACAAGACCCGGACAAGACCGGACAAGACCGGACAAGACCGGACAAGACCCAGACAAGACCCAGACAAGACCCAGACAAGACCGGACAAGACCGGACAAGACCGGACAAGACCGGACAAGACCGGACAAGACCCAGACAAGACCGGACAAGACCGGACAAGACCGGACAAGACCCAGACAAGACCGGACAAGACCGGACAAGACCGGACAAGACCCAGACAAGACCGGACAAGACCGGACAAGACCCAGACAAGACCGGACAAGACCGGACAAGGCCCGGACAAGACCGGACAAGACCCAGACAAGACCGGACAAGAGCCGGACAAGACCGAGACAAGACCGGACAAGACCGGACAAGACCCAGACAAGACCGGACAAGACCCGGACAAGACCGGACAAGACCCGGACAAGACCGGACAAGACCCAGACAAGACCCAGACAAGACCCAGAGAAGACCGGACAAGACCGGACAAGACCGGACAAGACCGGACAAGACCCAGACAAGACCGGACAAGACCGGACAAGACCGGACAAGACCCAGACAAGACCGGACAAGACCGGACAAGACCGGACAAGACCCAGACAAGACCGGACAAGACCGGACAAGACCCAGACAAGACCGGACAAGACCGGACAAGACCGGACAAGACCCAGACAAGACCGGACAAGACCGGACAAGGCCCGGACAAGACCGGACAAGGCCCAGACAAGACCGGACAAGACCGGACAAGACCCAGACAAGACCGGACAAGACCGGACAAGACCCAGACAAGACCGGACAAGACCCGGACAAGACCGGACAAGACCCGGACAAGACCGGACAAGACCGGACAAGACCGGACAAGACCCAGACAAGACCCAGACAAGACCCAGACAAGACCGGACAAGACCGGACAAGACCGGACAAGACCGGACAAGACCGGACAAGACCCAGACAAGACCGGACAAGACCGGACAAGACCGGACAAGACCGGACAAGACCCAGACAAGACCGGACAAGACCCGGACAAGACCGGACAAGACCGGACAAGACCGGACAAGACCCAGACAAGACCCAGACAAGACCCAGACAAGACCGGACAAGACCGGACAAGGCCCAGACAAGACCGGACAAGACCGGACAAGACCCAGACAAGACCGGACAAGACCGGACAAGACCCAGACAAGACCGGACAAGACCCGGACAAGACCGGACAAGACCCGGACAAGACCGGACAAGACCGGACAAGACCGGACAAGACCCAGACAAGACCCAGACAAGACCCAGACAAGACCGGACAAGACCGGACAAGACCGGACAAGACCGGACAAGACCGGACAAGACCCAGACAAGACCGGACAAGACCGGACAAGACCGGACAAGACCCAGACAAGACCGGACAAGACCGGACAAGACCGGACAAGACCCAGACAAGACCGGACAAGACCGGACAAGACCCATACAAGACCGGACAAGACCGGACAAGGCCCGGACAAGACCGGACAAGACCCAGACAAGACCGGACAAGAGCCGGACAAGACCGAGACAAGACCGGACAAGACCGGACAAGACCCAGACAAGACCGGACAAGACCCGGACAAGACCGGACAAGACCCGGACAAGACCGGACAAGACCCAGACAAGACCCAGACAAGACCCAGAGAAGACCGGACAAGACCGGACAAGACCGGACAAGACCGGACAAGACCCAGACAAGACCGGACAAGACCGGACAAGACCGGACAAGACCCAGACAAGACCGGACAAGACCGGACAAGACCGGACAAGACCCAGACAAGACCGGACAAGACCGGACAAGACCCAGACAACACCGGACAAGACCCAGACAAGACCGGACAAGACCGGACAAGACCCAGACAAGACCGGACAAGACCCAGACAAGACCGGACAAGACCCGGACAAGACCGGACAAGACCGGACAAGACCGGACAAGACCCAGACAAGACCCAGACAAGACCCAGACAAGACCGGACAAGACCGGACAAGACCGGACAAGACCGGACAAGACCCGGACAAGACCGGACAAGACCGGACAAGACCGGACAAGACCCAGACAAGACCGGACAAGACCGGACAAGACCCAGACAACACCGGACAAGACCCAGACAAGACCGGACAAGACCGGACAAGACCGGACAAGACCGGACAAGACTGGACAAAACCGGACAAGACCGGACAAGACCGGACAAGCCGGACAAGACCGGACAAGACCGGACAAGACCGGACAAGACCGGACAAGACCAGACAAGACCGGACAAGACCGGACAAGACCGGACAAGACCCAGACAAGACCGGACAAGACCGGACAAGACCCAGACAAGACCGGACAAGACCGGACAAGACCCAGACAAGACCGGACAAGACCGGACAAGACCCAGACAAGACCGGACAAGACCGGACAAGACCCAGACAAGACCGGACAAGACCGGACAAGACCGGACAAGACCCAGACAAGACCGGACAAGACCGGACAAGGCCCGGACAAGACCGGACAAGGCCCAGACAAGACAGGACAAGACCGGACAAGACCCAGACAAGACCGGACAAGACCGGACAAGACCCAGACAAGACCGGACAAGACCCAGACAAGACCGGACAAGACCCAGACAAGACCGGACAAGACCGGACAAGACCCAGACAAGACCGGACAAGACCGGACAAGACCCAGACAACACCGGACAGACCCAGACAAGACCGGACAAGACCGGACAAGACCCAGACAAGACCGGACAAGACCCAGACAAGACCGGACAAGAACGGACAAGACCCAGACAAGACCGGACAAGACCGAACAAGACCGGACAAGACCCAGACAAGACCGGACAAGACCGGACAAGACCCAGACAAGACCGGACAAGACCCAGACAAGACCGGACAAGACCGGACAAGACCCAGACAAGACCGGACAAGACCGGCCAAGACCCAGACAAGACCGGACAAGACCGGACAAGACCCAGACAAGATCGGACAAGACCGGACAAGACCGGACAAGACCAGACAAGACCGGACAAGACCGGACAAGACCCAGACAAGACCGGACAAGAACGGACAAGACCCAGACAAGACCGGACAAGACCGGACAAGACCCAGACAAGACCGGACAAGACCGGACAAGACCCAGACAAGACCGGACAGGACCGGACAAGACCCAGACAAGACCGGACAAGACCGGACAAGACCCAGACAATACCGGACAAGACCCGGACAAGGCCCGGACAAGACCGGACAAGGCCCAGACAAGACCGGACAAGACCGGACAAGACCCAGACAAGACCGGACAAGACCGGACAAGACCGGACAAGACCGGACAAGACCGGACAAGACCGGACAAGACCCAGACAAGACCGGACAAGACCGGACAAGACCCAGACAAGACCGGACAAGACCGGACAAGACCCAGACAAGACCGGACAAGACCCGGACAAGACCGGACAAGACCCGGACAAGACCCGGACAAGACTGGACAAGACCGGACAAGACCCAGACAAGACCGGACAAGACCGGACAAGACCCAGACAAGACCCAGACAAGACCGGACAAGACCGGACAAGACCCAGACAAGATCGTACAAGACCGGACAAGACCGGACGAGACCCAGACAAGACCGGACAAGACCGGACGAGATCCAGACAAGACCGGACAAGACTGGACAAAACCGGACAAGACCGGACAAGACCGGACAAGCCGGACAAGACCGGACAAGACCGGACAAGACCGGACAAGACCGGACAAGACCAGACAAGACCGGACAAGACCGGACAAGACCGGACAAGACCCAGACAAGACCGGACAAGACCGGACAAGACCCAGACAAGACCGGACAAGACCGGACAAGACCCAGACAAGACCGGACAAGACCGGACAAGACCCAGACAAGACCGGACAAGACCGGACAAGACCCAGACAAGACCGGACAAGACCGGACAAGACCGGACAAGACCCAGACAAGACCGGACAAGACCGGACAAGGCCCGGACAAGACCGGACAAGGCCCAGACAAGACCGGACAAGACCGGACAAGACCCAGACAAGACCGGACAAGACCGGACAAGACCCAGACAAGACCGGACAAGACCCGGACAAGACCGGACAAGACCCGGACAAGACCGGACAAGACCGGACAAGACCGGACAAGACCCAGACAAGACCCAGACAAGACCCAGACAAGACCGGACAAGACCGGACAAGACCGGACAAGACCGGACAAGACCGGACATGACCCAGACAAGACCGGACAAGACCGGACAAGACCGGACAAGACCCAGACAAGACCGGACAAGACCCGGACAAGACCGGACAAGACCGGACAAGACCGGACAAGACCCAGACAAGACCCAGACAAGACCCAGACAAGACCGGACAAGACCGGACAAGGCCCAGACAAGACCGGACAAGACCGGACAAGACCCAGACAAGACCGGACAAGACCGGACAAGACCCAGACAAGACCGGACAAGACCCGGACAAGACCGGACAAGACCCGGACAAGACCGGACAAGACCGGACAAGACCGGACAAGACCCAGACAAGACCCAGACAAGACCCAGACAAGACCGGACAAGACCGGACAAGACCGGACAAGACCGGACAAGACCCAGACAAGACCGGACAAGACCGGACAAGACCGGACAAGACCCAGACAAGACCGGACAAGACCGGACAAGACCCAGACAACACCGGACAAGAGCCAGACAAGACCGGACAAGACCGGACAAGACCCAGACAAGACCGGACAAGACCGGACAAGGCCCGGACAAGACCGGACAAGACCCAGACAAGACCGGACAAGAGCCGGACAAGACCGAGACAAGACCGGACAAGACCGGACAAGACCCAGACAAGACCGGACAAGACCCGGACAAGACCGGACAAGACCCGGACAAGACCGGACAAGACCGGACAAGACCGGACAAGACCCAGACAAGACCCAGACAAGACCCAGAGAAGACCGGACAAGACCGGACAAGACCGGACAAGACCGGACAAGACCCAGACAAGACCGGACAAGACCGGACAAGACCGGACAAGACCCAGACAAGACCGGACAAGACCGGACAAGACCGGACAAGACCCAGACAAGACCGGACAAGACCGGACAAGACCCAGACAACACCGGACAAGACCCAGACAAGACCGGACAAGACCGGACAAGACCCAGACAAGACCGGACAAGACCCAGACAAGACCGGACAAGACCCGGACAAGACCGGACAAGACCGGACAAGACCGGACAAGACCCAGACAAGACCCAGACAAGACCCAGACAAGACCGGACAAGACCGGACAAGACCGGACAAGACCGGACAAGACCCGGACAAGACCGGACAAGACCGGACAAGACCGGACAAGACCCAGACAAGACCGGACAAGACCGGACAAGACCCAGACAACACCGGACAAGACCCAGACAAGACCGGACAAGACCGGACAAGACCGGACAAGACCGGACAAGACCCAGACAAGACCGGACAAGACCGGACAAGACCCAGACAAGACCGGACAAGACCGGACAAGACCCAGACAAGACCGGACAAGACCCGGACAAGACCAGACAAGACCCGGACAAGACCCGGACAAGACCGGACAAGACCGAACAAGACCGGACAAGACCCAGACAAGACCGGACAAGACCGGACAAGACCCAGACAAGACCGGACAAGACCCAGACAAGACCGGACAAGACCGGACAAAACCCAGACAAGACCGGACAAGACCGGACAAGACCCAGAGAAGACCGGACATGACCGGACAAGACCCAGACAAGATCGGACAAGACCGGACAAGACCGGACAAGACCCGGACAAGACCCGGACAAGACCTGACAAGAACGGACAAGACCGGACAAGACCCAGACAAGATCGGACAAGACCGGACAAGACCCAGACAACACCGGACAGACCCAGACAAGACCGGACAAGACCGGACAAGACCCAGACAAGACCGGACAAGACCCAGACAAGACCGGACAAGAACGGACAAGACCCAGACAAGACCGGACAAGACCGAACAAGACCGGACAAGACCCAGACAAGACCGGACAAGACCGGACAAGACCCAGACAAGACCGGACAAGACCCAGACAAGACCGGACAAGACCGGACAAGACCCAGACAAGACCGGACAAGACCGGACAAGACCCAGACAAGACCGGACAAGACCGGACAAGACCCAGACAAGACCGGACAAGACCCAGACAAGACCGGACAAGACCCGGACAAGACCGGACAAGACCGGACAAGACCGGACAAGACCCAGACAAGACCCAGACAAGACCCAGACAAGACCGGACAAGACCGGACAAGACCGGACAAGACCGGACAAGACCCGGACAAGACCGGACAAGACCGGACAAGACCGGACAAGACCCAGACAAGACCGGACAAGACCGGACAAGACCCAGACAACACCGGACAAGACCCAGACAAGACCGGACAAGACCGGACAAGACCGGACAAGACCGGACAAGACCCAGACAAGACCGGACAAGACCGGACAAGACCCAGACAAGACCGGACAAGACCGGACAAGACCCAGACAAGACCGGACAAGACCCGGACAAGACCGGACAAGACCCGGACAAGACCCGGACAAGACCGTACAAGACCGAACAAGACCGGACAAGACCCAGACAAGACCGGACAAGACCGGACAAGACCCAGACAAGACCGGACAAGACCCAGACAAGACCGGACAAGACCGGACAAGACCCAGACAAGACCGGACAAGACCGGACAAGACCCAGACAAGACCGGACATGACCGGACAAGACCCAGACAAGATCGGACAAGACCGGACAAGACCGGACAAGACCCGGACAAGACCCGGACAAGACCTGACAAGACCGGACAAGACCGGACAAGACCCAGACAAGATCGGACAAGACCGGACAAGACCCAGACAACACCGGACAGACCCAGACAAGACCGGACAAGACCGGACAAGACCCAGACAAGACCGGACAAGACCCAGACAAGACCGGACAAGAACGGACAAGACCCAGACAAGACCGGACAAGACCGAACAAGACCGGACAAGACCCAGACAAGACCGGACAAGACCGGACAAGACCCAGACAAGACCGGACAAGACCCAGACAAGACCGGACAAGACCGGACAAGACCCAGACAAGACCGGACAAGACCGGACAAGACCCAGACAAGACCGGACAAGACCGGACAAGACCCAGACAAGATCGGACAAGACCGGACAAGACCGGACAAGACCAGACAAGACCGGACAAGACCGGACAAGACCCAGACAAGACCGGACAAGAACGGACAAGACCCAGACAAGACCGGACAAGACCGGACAAGACCCAGACAAGACCGGACAAGACCGGACAAGACCCAGACAAGACCGGACAGGACCGGACAAGACCCAGACAAGACCGGACAAGACCGGACAAGACCCAGACAATACCGGACAAGACCCGGACAAGGCCCGGACAAGACCGGACAAGGCCCAGACAAGACCGGACAAGACCGGACAAGACCCAGACAAGACCGGACAAGACCGGACAAGACCGGACAAGACCGGACAAGACCGGACAAGACCGGACAAGACCCAGACAAGACCGGACAAGACCGGACAAGACCCAGACAAGACCGGACAAGACCGGACAAGACCCAGACAAGACCGGACAAGACCCGGACAAGACCGGACAAGACCCGGACAAGACCCGGACAAGACCGGACAAGACCGGACAAGACCCAGACAAGACCGGACAAGACCGGACAAGACCCAGACAAGACCGGACAAGACCGGACAAGACCCAGACAAGATCGTACAAGACCGGACAAGACCGGACGAGACCCAGACAAGACCGGACAAGACCGGACGAGATCCAGACAAGACCGGACAAGACTGGACAAAACCGGACAAGACCGGACAAGACCGGACAAGCCGGACAAGACCGGAAAAGACCGGACAAGACCGGACAAGACCAGACAAGACCGGACAAGACCGGACAAGACCCAGACAAGACCGGACAAGACCGGACAAGACCCAGACAAGACCGGACAAGACCGGACAAGACCCAGACAAGACCGGACAAGACCGGACAAGACCCAGACAAGACCGGACAAGACCCAGACAAGACCGGACAAGACCGGACAAGACCCAGACAAGACCGGACAAGACCGGACAAGACCGGACAAGACCCAGACAAGACCGGACAAGACCGGACAAGGCCCGGACAAGACCGGACAAGGCCCAGACAAGACCGGACAAGACCGGACAAGACCCAGACAAGACCGGACAAGACCGGACAAGACCCAGACAAGACCGGACAAGACCCGGACAAGACCGGACAAGACCCGGACAAGACCGGACAAGACCGGACAAGACCGGACAAGACCCAGACAAGACCCAGACAAGACCCAGACAAGACCGGACAAGACCGGACAAGACCGGACAAGACCGGACAAGACCGGACAAGACCGGACAAGACCCAGACAAGACCGGACAAGACCGGACAAGACCGGACAAGACCGGACAAGACCCAGACAAGACCGGACAAGACCCGGACAAGACCGGACAAGACCGGACAAGACCGGACAAGACCCAGACAAGACCCAGACAAGACCCAGAC
The DNA here is from genome assembly GCF_053455715.1 of Rhinoraja longicauda. Classification (NCBI taxonomy): domain Eukaryota; kingdom Metazoa; phylum Chordata; class Chondrichthyes; order Rajiformes; family Arhynchobatidae; genus Rhinoraja; species Rhinoraja longicauda. The sequence continues at coordinate 89,974 of NW_027601292.1, forward strand.
AAGACCGGACAAGACCGGACAAGACCGGACAAGACCCGGACAAGACCGGACAAGACCGGACAAGACCGGACAAGACCCAGACAAGACCGGACAAGACCGGACAAGACCCAGACAACACCGGACAAGACCCAGACAAGACCGGACAAGACCGGACAAGACCGGACAAGACCGGACAAGACCCAGACAAGACCGGACAAGACCGGACAAGACCCAGACAAGACCGGACAAGACCGTACAAGACCCAGACAAGACCGGACAAGACCCGGACAAGACCGGACAAGACCCGGACAAGACCCGGACAAGACCGGACAAGACAGGACAAGACCCAGACAAGACCGGACAAGACCGGACAAGACCCAGACAAGACCGGACAAGACCGGACAAGACCCAGACAAGATCGTACAAGACCGGACAAGACCGGACGAGACCCAGACAAGACCGGACAAGACCGGACGAGATCCAGACAAGACCGGACAAGACTGGACAAAACCGGACAAGACCGGACAAGACCGGACAAGCCGGACAAGACCGGACAAGACCGGACAAGACCGGACAAGACCAGACAAGACCGGACAAGACCGGACAAGACCCAGACAAGACCGGACAAGACCGGACAAGACCCAGACAAGACCGGACAAGACCGGACAAGACCCAGACAAGACCGGACAAGACCGGACAAGACCCAGACAAGACCGGACAAGACCGGACAAGACCCAGACAAGACCGGACAAGACCGGACAAGACCGGACAAGACCCAGACAAGACCGGACAAGACCGGACAAGGCCCGGACAGGACCGGACAAGGCCCAGACAAGACCGGACAAGACCGGACAAGACCCAGACAAGACCGGACAAGACCGGACAAGACCCAGACAAGACCGGACAAGACCCGGACAAGACCCGACAAGACCCGGACAAGACCGGACAAGACCGGACAAGACCGGACAAGACCCAGACAAGACCCAGACAAGACCCAGACAAGACCGGACAAGACCGGACAAGACCGGACAAGACCGGACAAGACCCAGACAAGACCGGACAAGACCGGACAAGACCGGACAAGACCGGACAAGACCCAGACAAGACCGGACAAGACCCGGACAAGACCGGACAAGACCGGACAAGACCGGACAAGACCCAGACAAGACCCAGACAAGACCCAGACAAGACCGGACAAGACCGGACAAGGCCCAGACAAGACCGGACAAGACCGGACAAGACCCAGACAAGACCGGACAAGACCGGACAAGACCCAGACAAGACCGGACAAGACCCGGACAAGACCGGACAAGACCCGGACAAGACCGGACAAGACCGGACAAGACCCAGACAAGACCCAGACAAGACCCAGACAAGACCGGACAAGACCGGACAAGACCGGACAAGACCGGACAAGACCCAGACAAGACCGGACAAGACCGGACAAGACCGGACAAGACCCAGACAAGACCGGACAAGACCGGACAAGACCCAGACAACACCGGACAAGACCCAGACAAGACCGGACAAGACCGGACAAGACCCAGACAAGACCGGACAAGACCGGACAAGGCCCGGACAAGACCGGACAAGGCCCAGACAAGACCGGACAATACCCGGACAAGACCGAGACAAGACCGGACAAGACCGGAGAAGACCCAGACAAGACCGGACAAGACCCGGACAAGACCGGACAAGACCCGGACAAGACCGGACAAGACCGGACAAGACCGGACAAGACCCAGACAAGACCCAGACAAGACCAGACAAGACCGGACAAGACCGGACAAGACCGGACAAGACCCAGACAAGACCGGACAAGACCGGACAAGACCGGACAAGACCCAGACAAGACCGGACAAGACCGGACAAGACCGGACAAGACCCAGACAAGACCGGACAAGACCGGACAAGACCCAGACAACACCGGACAAGACCCAGACAAGACCGGACAAGACCGGACAAGACCCAGACAAGACCGGACAAGACCCAGACAAGACCGGACAAGACCCGGACAAGACCGGACAAGACCGGACAAGACCGGACAAGACCCAGACAAGACCCAGACAAGACCCAGACAAGACCGGACAAGACCGGACAAGACCGGACAAGACCGGACAAGACCCGGACAAGACCGGACAAGACCGGACAAGACCGGACAAGACCCAGACAAGACCGGACAAGACCGGACAAGACCCAGACAACACCGGACAAGACCCAGACAAGACCGGACAAGACCGGACAAGACCCAGACAAGACCGGACAAGACCGGACAAGGCCCGGACAAGACCGGACAAGGCCCAGACAAGACCGGACAAGACCGGACAAGACCCAGACAAGTCCGGACAAGACCGGCAAGACCCAGACAAGACCGGACAAGACCCGGACAAGACCGGACAAGACCCGGACAAGACCGGAAAAGACCGGACAAGACCGGACAAGACCCAGACAAGACCCAGACAAGACCCAGACAAGACCGGACAAGACCGGACAAGACCCAGACAAGACCGGACAAGACCGGACAAGACCCAGACAAGACCGGACAAGACCGGACAAGACCCAGACAAGACCGGACAAGACCGGACAAGACCCAGACAAGATCGGACAAGACCGGACAAGACCGGACAAGACCAGACAAGACCGGACAAGACCGGACAAGACCCAGACAAGACCGGACAAGAACGGACAAGACCCAGACAAGACCGGACAAGACCGGACAAGACCCAGACAAGACCGGACAAGACCGGACAAGACCCAGACAAGACCGGACAGGACCGGACAAGACCCAGACAAGACCGGACAAGACCGGACAAGAACGGACAAGACCCAGACAATACCGGACAAGACCGGACAAGGCCCGGACAAGACCGGACAAGGCCCAGACAAGACCGGACAAGACCGGACAAGACCCAGACAAGACCGGACAAGACCGGACAAGACCGGACAAGACCGGACAAGACCGGACAAGACCCAGACAAGACCGGACAAGACCGGACAAGACCCAGACAAGACCGGACAAGACCGGACAAGACCCAGACAAGACCGGACAAGACCCGGACAAGACCCGGACAAGACCGGACAAGACCCGGACAAGACCCGGACAAGACCGGACAAGACCGGACAAGACCCAGACAAGACCGGACAAGACCGGACAAGACCCAGACAAGACCGGACAAGACCCGGACAAGACCCAGACAAGATCGTACAAGACCGGACAAGACCGGACGAGACCCAGACAAGACCGGACAAGACCGGACGAGATCCAGACAAGACCGGACAAGACTGGACAAGACCGGACAAGACCGGACAAGACCGGACAAGATCGGACAAGACCGGACAAGACCGGACAAGACCGGACAAGACCAGACAAGACCGGACAAGACCGGACAAGACCCAGACAAGAACGGACAAGACCGGACAAGACCCAGACAAGACCGGACAAGACCGGACAAGACCCAGACAAGACCGGACAAGACCGGACAAGACCCAGACAAGACCGGACAAGACCGGACAAGACCCAGACAAGACCGGACAAGACCCAGACAAGACCGGACAAGACCCGGACAAGACCGGACAAGACCGGACAAGACCGGACAAGACCCAGACAAGACCCAGACAAGACCCAGACAAGACCGGACAAGACCGGACAAGACCGGACAAGACCGGACAAGACCCGGACAAGACCGGACAAGACCGGACAAGACCGGACAAGACCCAGACAAGACCGGACAAGACCGGACAAGACCCAGACAACACCGGACAAGACCCAGACAAGACCGGACAAGACCGGACAAGACCCAGACAAGACCGGACAAGACCGGACAAGGCCCGGACAAGACCGGACAAGGCCCAGACAAGACCGGACAAGACCGGACAAGACCCAGACAAGACCGGACAAGACCGGCAAGACCCAGACAAGACCGGACAAGACCCGGACAAGACCCGGACAAGACCGGACAAGACCCGGACAAGACCGGAAAAGACCGGACAAGACCGGACAAGACCCAGACAAGACCCAGACAAGACCCAGACAAGACCGGACAAGACCGGACAAGACCCAGACAAGACCGGACAAGACCGGACAAGACCCAGACAAGACCGGACAAGACCGGACAAGACCCAGACAAGACCGGACAAGACCGGACAAGACCCAGACAAGATCGGACAAGACCGGACAAGACCGGACAAGACCAGACAAGACCGGACAAGACCGGACAAGACCCAGACAAGACCGGACAAGAACGGACAAGACCCAGACAAGACCGGACAAGACCGGACAAGACCCAGACAAGACCGGACAAGACCGGACAAGACCCAGACAAGACCGGACAGGACCGGACAAGACCCAGACAAGACCGGACAAGACCGGACAAGAACGGACAAGACCCAGACAATACCGGACAAGACCGGACAAGGCCCGGACAAGACCGGACAAGGCCCAGACAAGACCGGACAAGACCGGACAAGACCCAGACAAGACCGGACAAGACCGGACAAGACCGGACAAGACCGGACAAGACCGGACAAGACCCAGACAAGACCGGACAAGACCGGACAAGACCCAGACAAGACCGGACAAGACCGGACAAGACCCAGACAAGACCGGACAAGACCCGGACAAGACCCGGACAAGACCGGACAAGACCCGGACAAGACCCGGACAAGACCGGACAAGACCGGACAAGACCCAGACAAGACCGGACAAGACCGGACAAGACCCAGACAAGACCGGACAAGACATGGACAAGACCCAGACAAGATCGTACAAGACCGGACAAGACCGGACGAGACCCAGACAAGACCGGACAAGACCGGACGAGATCCAGACAAGACCGGACAAGACTGGACAAGACCGGACAAGACCGGACAAGACCGGACAAGATCGGACAAGACCGGACAAGACCGGACAAGACCAGACAAGACCGGACAAGACCGGACAAGACCCAGACAAGAACGGACAAGACCGGACAAGACCCAGACAAGACCGGACAAGACCGGACAAGACCCAGACAAGACCGGACAAGACCGGACAAGACCCAGACAAGACCGGACAAGACCGGACAAGACCCAGACAAGACCGGACAAGACCGGACAAGACCGGACAAGACCCAGCCAAGACCGGACAAGACCGGACAAGACCCAGACAAGACCGGACAAGACCCGGACAAGACCCGGACAAGACCGGACAAGACCCGGACAAGACCCGGACAAGACCGGACAAGACCGGACAAGACCCAGACAAGACCGGACAAGACCGGACAAGACCCAGACAAGACCGGACAAGACATGGACAAGACCCAGACAAGATCGTACAAGACCGGACAAGACCGGACGAGACCCAGACAAGACCGGACAAGACCGGACGAGATCCAGACAAGACCGGACAAGACTGGACAAGACCGGACAAGACCGGACAAGACCGGACAAGATCGGACAAGACCGGACAAGACCGGACAAGACCGGACAAGACCGGACAAGACCCAGACAAGACCCGGACAAGACCCAGACAAGAACGGACAAGACCGGACAAGACCCAGACAAGACCGGACAAGACCGGACAAGACCCAGCCAAGACCGGACAAGACCGGACAAGACCGGACAAGACCCAGACAAGACTGGACAAGTCCCGGACAAGACCGGACAAGACCCGGACAAGACCCGGACAAGACCGGACAAGACCGGACAAGACCCAGACAAGACCGGACAAGACCGGACAAGACCCAGACAAGACCGGACAAGACCCGGACAAGACCCAGACAAGATCGTACAAGACCGGACAAGACCGGACGAGACGCAGACAAGACCGGACAAGACCGGACGAGAACCAGACAAGACCGGACAAGACTGGACAAGACCGGACAAGACCGGACAAGACCGGACAAGACCGGACAAGACCGGACATGACCGGACAAGACCGGACAAGACCGGACAAGACCGGACAAGACCGGACAAGACCGGACAAGACCCAGACAAGACCGGACAAGACCGGACAAGACCCAGACAAGACCGGACAAGACCGGACAAGACCCAGACAAGACCGGACAAGACCGGACAAGACCCAGACAAGACCGGACAAGACCCGGACAAGACCCGGACAAGACCGGACAAGACCGGACAAGACCCAGACAAGACCCAGACAAGACCGGACAAGACCGGACAAGACCGGACAAGACCGGACAAGACTCAGACAAGACCGGACAAGACCGGACAAGACCGGACAAGACCCAGACAAGACCGGACAAGACCGGACAAGACCCAGACAACACCGGACAAGACCCAGACAAGACCGGACAAGACCGGACAAGACCCAGACAAGACCGGACAAGACCGGACAAGACCGGACAAGACCAGACAAGACCGGACAAGACCGGACAAGACCGGACAAGACCCAGACAAGACCGGACAAGACCGGACAAGACCGGACAAGACCGGACAAGACCCAGACAAGACCGGACAAGACCGGACAAGACCCAGACAAGACCGGACAAGACCGGACAAGACCCAGACAAGACCGGACAAGACCCGGACAAGACCCGGACAAGACCGGACAAGACCGGACAAGACCCAGACAAGACCCAGACAAGACCGGACAAGACCGGACAAGACCGGACAAGACCGGACAAGACTCAGACAAGACCGGACAAGACCGGACAAGACCGGACAAGACCCAGACAAGACCGGACAAGACCGGACAAGACCCAGACAACACCGGACAAGACCCAGACAAGACCGGACAAGACCGGACAAGACCCAGACAAGACCGGACAAGACCGGACAAGACCGGACAAGACCAGACAAGACCGGACAAGACCGGACAAGACCGGACAAGACCCAGACAAGACCGGACAAGACCGGACAAGACCCAGACAACACCGGACAAGACCCAGACAAGACCGGACAAGACCGGACAAGACCCAGACAAGACCGGACAAGACCGGACAAGACCGGACAAGACCAGACAAGACCGGACAAGACCGGACAAGACCGGACAAGACCCAGACAAGACCGGACAAGACCGGACAAGACCCAGACAAGACCGGACAAGACCGGACAAGACCCAGACAAGACCGGACAAGACCGGACAAGACCCAGACAAGACCGGACAAGACCGGACAAGACCCAGACAAGACCGGACAAGACCGGACAAGACCCAGACAACACCGGACAAGACCCAGACAAGACCGGACAAGACCGGACAAGACCCAGACAAGACCGGACAAGACCGGACAAGACCGGACAAGACCAGACAAGACCGGACAAGACCGGACAAGACCGGACAAGACCCAGACAAGACCGGACAAGACCGGACAAGACCGGACAAGACCGGACAAGACCCAGACAAGACCGGACAAGACCGGACAAGACCCAGACAAGACCGGACAAGACCGGACAAGACCCAGACAAGACCGGACAAGACCCGGACAAGACCCGGACAAGACCGGACAAGACCGGACAAGACCCAGACAAGACCCAGACAAGACCGGACAAGACCGGACAAGACCGGACAAGACCGGACAAGACTCAGACAAGACCGGACAAGACCGGACAAGACCGGACAAGACCCAGACAAGACCGGACAAGACCGGACAAGACCCAGACAACACCGGACAAGACCCAGACAAGACCGGACAAGACCGGACAAGACCCAGACAAGACCGGACAAGACCGGACAAGACCGGACAAGACCAGACAAGACCGGACAAGACCGGACAAGACCGGACAAGACCCAGACAAGACCGGACAAGACCGGACAAGACCCAGACAACACCGGACAAGACCCAGACAAGACCGGACAAGACCGGACAAGACCCAGACAAGACCGGACAAGACCGGACAAGACCGGACAAGACCAGACAAGACCGGACAAGACCGGACAAGACCGGACAAGACCCAGACAAGACCGGACAAGACCGGACAAGACCCAGACAAGACCGGACAAGACCGGACAAGACCCAGACAAGACCGGACAAGACCGGACAAGACCCAGACAAGACCGGACAAGACCGGACAAGACCCAGACAAGACCGGACAAGACCGGACAAGACCGGACAAGACCCAGACAAGACCGGACAAGACCGGACAAGGACCGGACAAGACCGGACAAGGCCCAGACAAGACCGGACAAGACCGGACAACACCCAGACAAGACCGGACAAGACCGGACAAGACCGGACAAGACCGGACAAGACCGGACAAGACCGGACAAGACCCAGACAAGACCGGACAAGACCGGACAAGACCCAGACAAGACCAGACAAGACCGGACAAGACCCAGACAAGACCGGACAAGACCCGGACAAGACCGGACAAGACCCGGACAAGACCGGACAAGACCGGACAAGACCGGACAAGACCGGACAAGACCCAGACAAGACCCAGACAAGACCCAGTCAAGACCGGACAAGACCGGACAAGACCGGACAAGACCGGACAAGACCCAGACAAGACCGGACAAGACCGGACAAGACCGGACAAGACCCAGACAAGACCGGACAAGACCCAGACAAGACCGGACAAGACCGGACAAGACCCAGACAAGACCCAGACAAGACCGGACAAGATCGGACAAGACCCAGACAAGACCGGACAAGTCCCAGACAAGACCGGACAAGACCCAGACAAGACCGGACAAGACCCAGACAAGACCGGACAAGACCGGACAAGACCCAGACAAGACCGGACAAGACCGAGACAAGACCCAGACAAGACCGGACAAGACCGGACAAGACCGGACAAGACACAGACAAGACCGGACAAGACCCAGACAAGACCCGGACAAGACCGGACAAGACCGGACAAGACCCAGACAAGACCGGACAAGACCCGGACAAGACCGGACAAGACCCGGACAAGACCGGACAAGACCGGACAAGACCCGGACAAGACCGGACAAGACCCAGACAAGACCGGACAAGACCCAGACAAGATCGGACAAGACCGGACAAGACACGGACAAGACCGGACAAGACGCAGACAAGACCGGACAAGACCCAGACAAGACCGGACAAGACCGGACAAGACCCAGACAAGACCGGACAAGACCCAGACAAGACCCGGACAAGAACGGACAAGACCGGACAAGACCCGGACAAGACCGGACAATACCCGGACAAGACCGGACAAGACCGGACAAGACCGGACGAGACCCAGACAAGACCGGACAAGACCGGACGAGACCCAGACAAGATCGTACAAGACCGGACGAGACCCAGACAAGACCGGACAAGAACGGACGAGACCCAGACAAGACCGGACAAGACCGGACGAGACCCAGACAAGACCGGACAAGACCGGACGAGACCCAGACATGACCGGAAAAGACCGGACGAGACCCAGACATGACCGGACAAGACCGGACGAGACCCAGACAAGACCGGACAAGACCGGACGAGACCCAGACAAGACCGGACAAGACCGGACGAGACCCAGACAAGACCGGACAAGACCAGACAAGGCCGGACAAGAACGGACGAGACCCAGACAAGGCCGGACAAGACCGGACAACACCCAGACAAGGCCGGACAAGACCCGGACAAGGCCGGACAAGACCGGACAAGACCCGGACAAGGACGGACAAGACCGGACAAGACTCAGACAAGACCGGACAAGACCGGACAAGACCAGACAAGACCCAGACAAGACCGGACAAGACCGGACAAGACCCAGACAAGACCGGACAAGACCGGACAAGACCCAGACAAGACCGGACAAGACCGGACAAGACCCAGACAAGACCGGACAAGACCCAGACAAGACCGGACAAGACCGGACAAGACCGGACAAGACCGGACAAGACCGGACAAGACCCAGACAAGACCGGACAAGACCGGACAAGACCCAGACAAGACCGGACAAGACCGGACAAGACCCAGACAAGACCGGACAAGACCGGACAAAACCCAGACAACACCGGACAAGACCGGACAAGAACCAGACAAGACCGGACATGACCGGACAAGACCCAGACAAGACCGGACAAGACCGGACAAGACCCAGACAAGACCGGACAAGATCGGACAACACCCAGACAAGACCGGACAAGACCCAGACAAGACCGGCAAGACCGGACAAGACCCAGACAAGACCGGACAAGACCGAGACAAGACCCAGACAAGACCCAGACAAGACCGGACAAGACCGAGACAAGACCCAGACAAGACCGGACAAGACCCAGACAAGACCGGACAAGACCCAGACAAGACCGGACAAGACCCAGACAAGACCGGACAAGACCGGACAAGACCCAGACAAGACCGGACAAGACCGAGACAAGACCCAGACAAGACCGGACAAGACCGGACAAGACCGGACAAGACCCAGACAAGACCGGACAAGACCCAGACAAGACCCGGACAAGACCGGACAAGACCGGACAAGACCCGGACAAGACCGGACAAGACCGGACAAGACCCGGACAAGACCGGACAAGACCCAGACAAGACCGGACAAGACCGGACAAGACCCAGACAAGACCGGACAAGACCGGACAAGACCGGACGAGACCCAAGCAAGACCGGACAAGACCGGACGAGACCCAGACAAGATCGGACAAGACCGGACGAGACCCAGACAAGACCGGACAAGACCGGACGAGACCCAGACAAGACCGGACAAGACCGGACGAGACCCAGACAAGACCGGACAAGACCGGACGAGACCCAGACATGACCGGACAAGACCGGACGAGACCCAGACATGACCGGACAAGACCGGACGAGACCCAGACAAGACCGGACAAGACCGGACGAGACCCAGACAAGACCGGACAAGACCGGACGAGACCGAGACAAGACCGGACAAGACCAGACAAGGCCTGACAATACCGGACAAGACCCAGACAAGGCCGGACAAGACCGGACAACACCCAGACAAGGCCGGACAAGACCCGGACAAGGCCGGACAAGACCCGGACAAGGCCGGACAAGACCGGACAAGACCCGGACAAGGCCGGACAAGACCGGACAAGACCGGACAAGTCCTTTGTCCCACCCCCGACATCAGTCTGAAGAAGGGTCTCGACCCGAAACGTCACCCATTCCTTCTCTCCCGAGATGCTGCCAGACCTGCTGAGTTACTATAGCATTTTGTGAATAAATCAAGACCGGACAAGACCGGACAAGACCCAGACAAGACCGGACAAGACCCTGCAAGACCGGACAAGACCGGACAAGACCCGGACAAGACCGGACAAGACCGGACAAGACCCGGACAAGACCGGACAAGACCGGACAAGACCCGGACAAGACAGGACAAGACCCGGACAAGACCGGACAAGACCGTACAAGACCGGACAAGACCCGGACAAGACCGGACAAGACCGGACAAGACCCAGACAAGACCGGACAAGACCGGACAAGACCGGACAAGACCAGACAAGACAGGACAAGACCGGACAAGACCCAGACAAGACCGGACAAGACCGGACAAGAACCAGACAAGACCGGATAAGACCGGACAAGACCCAGACAAGACCGGACAAGACCGGACAAGACCCAGACAAGACCGGACAAGACCGGACAAGACCCAGACAAGACCGGACAAGACCGGACAAGACCCAGACAAGACCGGACAAGACCCAGACAAGACCGGACAAGACCGGACAAGACCGAACGAGACCCAGACAAGACCGGACAAGACCGGACGAGACCCAGACAAGATCGGACAAGACCGGACGAGACCCAGACAAGACCGTACAAGACCGGACGAGACCCAGACAAGACCGGACAAGACCGGACGAGACCCAGACAAGACCGGACGAGACCCAGACAAGACCGGACAAGACCGGACGAGACCCAGACATGACCGGACAAGACCGGACGAGACCCAGACATGACCGGACAAGACCGGACGAGACCTAGACAAGACCGGACAAGACCGGACGAGACCCAGACAAGACCGGACAAGACCGGACGAGACCGAGACAAGACCGGACAAGACCAGACAAGGCCGGACAAGACCGGACAAGACCCAGACAAGGCCGGACAAGACCGGACAACACCCAGACAAGGCCGGACAAGACCCGGACAAGGCCGGACAAGACCCGGACAAGGCCGGACAAGACCGGACAAGACCCGGACAAGGCCGGACAAGACCGGACAAGACCCGGACAAGACCGGACAAGACCCAGACAAGACCGGACAAGTCCTTTGTCCCACCCCCGACATCAGTCTGAAGAAGGGTCTCGACCCGAAACGTCACCCATTCCTTCTCTCCCGAGATGCTGCCAGACCTGCTGAGTTACTCCAGCATTTTGTGAATAAATCAAGACCGGACAAGACCGGACAAGACCCAGACAAGACCGGACAAGACCCTGCAAGACCGGACAAGACCGGACAAGACCCGGACAAGACCGGACAAGACCGGACAAGACCCGGACAAGACCGGACAAGACCGGACAAGACCCGGACAAGACAGGACAAGACCCGGACAAGACCGGACAAGAACGTACAAGACCGGACAAGACCCGGACAAGACCGGACAAGACCGGACAAGACCCAGACAAGACCGGACAAGACCGGACAAGACCGGACAAGACCAGACAAGACAGGACAAGACCAGACAAGACAGGACAAGACCGGACAAGACCCAGACAAGACCGGACAAGACCGGACAAGACCCAGACAAGACCAGATAAGACCGGACAAGACCCAGACAAGACCGGACAAGACCGGACAAGACCCAGACAAGACCGGACAAGACCGGACAAGACCCAGACAAGACCGGACAAGACCGGACAAGGCCCGGACAAGACCGGACAAGGCCCAGACAAGACCGGACAAGACCGGACAAGACCCAGACAAGACCGGACAAGACCGGACAAGACCGGACAAGACCGGACAAGACCGGACAAGACCGGACAAGACCCAGACAAGACCGGACAAGACCGGACAAGACCCAGACAAGACCGGACAAGACCGGACAAGACCCAGACAAGACCGGACAAGACCCGGACAAGACCGGACAAGACCGGACAAGACCCAGACAAGACCCAGACAAGACCCAGACAAGACCGGACAAGACCGGACAAGACCCAGACAAGACCGGACAAGACCGGACAAGACCGGACAAGACCCAGACAAGACCGGACAAGAACGGACAAGACCCAGACAAGACCGGACAAGACCGGACAAGACCGGACAAGACCCAGACAAGACCGGACAAGACCGGACAAGACCCAGACAAGACCCAGACAAGACCCAGACAAGACCCAGACAAGACCGGACAATACCCAGACAAGACCGGACAAGACCGGACAAGACCCAGACAAGACCCAGACAAGACCCAGACAAGACCGGACAATACCGGACAAGACCGGACAAGATCGGACAAGACCCAGACAAGACCGGACAAGACCGGACAAGACCGGACAAGACCCAGACAAGACCGGACAAGAACGGACAAGACCCAGACAAGACCGGACAAGACCGGACAAGACCGGACAAGACCCAGACAAGACCGGACAAGACCGGACAAGACCCAGACAAGACCCAGACAAGACCCAGACAAGACCCAGACAAGACCCAGACAAGACCCGGACAATACCCAGACAAGACCGGACAAGACCGGACAAGACCCAGACAAGACCGGACAAGACCGGACAAGACCCAGACAACACCGGACAAGACCGGACAAGACCCAGACAACACCGGACAAGACAGGACAAGACCCAGACAACACCGGACAAGACCGGACAAGACCCAGACAAGACCGGACAAGAACCAGACAAGACCGGTCAAGACCGGACAAGACCGGACAAGACCCAAACAAGACCGGACAAGACCCAGACAAGACCGGACAATACCGGACAAGACCGAGCAAGACCGGACAAGACCCAGACAAGACCGGACAAGACCGGACAAGACCCAGACAAGACCGGACAAGACCCAGACAAGACGGACAAGACCGGACAAGACCCAGACAAGACCGGACAAGACCCGGACAAGACCGGACAAGACCGGACAAGACCCGGACAAGACCGGACAAGACCCAGACAAGACCCAGACAAGACCGGACAAGACCCAGACAAGACCGGACATGACCCAGACAAGACCGGACAAGACCGGACAAGACCCAGACAAGACCGGACAAGACCCAGACAAGACCGGACAAGACCGGACAAGACCCAGACAAGACCTGACAAGACCGGACAAGACCCAGACAAGACCGGACAAGACCGGACAAGACCGGACAAGACCCAGACAAGACCGGACAAGATCCAGACAAGACCGGACAAGACCGGACAAGACCCAGACAAGACCGGACAAGAACGGACAAGACCCAGACAAGACCAGACAAGACCCAGACAAGACCGGACAAGACCCAGACAAGACCGGACAAGAACCAGACAAGACCGGACAAGACCGGACAAGACCCAGACAAGACCGGACAAGACCGGACAAGACCCAGACAAGACCGGACAAGACCCAGACAAGACCGGACAAGACCGGACAAGACCGGACAAGACCCAGACAAGACCCAGACAAGACCGTACAAGACCGGACAAGACCCAGACAAGACCAGACAAGACCGGACAAGACCCAGACAAGACCGGACAAGACCCAGACAAGACCGGACAAGACCGGACAAGACCGGACAAGACCCAGACAAGACCGGACAAGACCCAGACAACACCGAACAAGACCGGACAAGACCCAGACAACACCGGACAAGACCCAGACAACACCGGACAAGACCCAGACAACACCGGACAAGACCGGACAAGAACGGACAAGACCCAGACAACACCGGACAAGACCCAGACAACACCGGACAAGACCGGACAAGACCCAGACAAGACCGGACAAGACCGGACAAGACCGGACAAGACCCAGACAAGACCGGACAAGACCGGACAAGACCCAGACAAGACCGGACAAGACCCAGACAAGACCGGACAAGACCCGGACAAGACCGGACAAGACCCAGACAAGACCGGACAAGACCGGACAAGACCCAGACAAGACCGGACAAGACCGGACAAGACCCAGACAAGACCGGACAAGACCGGACAAGACCGGACGAGACCCAGACAAGACCGGACGAGACCCAGACAAGACCGGACAAGACCGGACGAGACCCAGACAAGATCGGACAAGACCGGACGAGACCCAGACAAGACCGGACAAGACCGGACGAGACCCAGACAAGACCGGACAAGAACGGACGAGACCCAGACAAGACCGGACAAGACCGGACGAGACCCAGACAAGACCGGACAAGACCGGACGAGACCCAGACATGACCGGACAAGACCGGACGAGACCCAGACATGACCGGACAAGACCGGACGAGACCCAGACAAGACCGTACAAGACCGGACGAGACCCAGACAAGACCGGACAAGACCGGACGAGACCGAGACAAGACCGGACAAGACCAGACAAGGCCGGACAAGACCGGACAAGACCCAGACAAGGCCAGACAAGACCGGACAACACCCAGACAAGGCCGGACAAGACCCGGACAAGGCCGTACAAGACCCGGACAAGGCCACACAAGACCGGACAAGACCCGGACAAGGCCGGACAAGACCGGACAAGACCCGGACAAGACCGGACAAGACCCAGACAAGACCGGACAAGTCCTTTGTCCCACCCCCGACATCAGTCTGAAGAAGGGTCTCGACCCGAAACGTCACCCATTCCTTCTCTCCCGAGATGCTGCCAGACCTGCTGAGTTACTCCAGCATTTTGTGAATAAATCAAGACCGGACAAGACCGGACAAGACCCAGACAAGACCGGACAAGACCCTGCAAGACCGGACAAGACCGGACAAGACCCGGACAAGACCGGACAAGACCGGACAAGACCCGGACAAGACCGGACAAGACCGGACAAGACCCGGACAAGACAGGACAAGACCCGGACAAGACCGGACAAGACCGTACAAGACCGGACAAGACCCGGACAAGACCGGACAAGACCGGACAAGACCCAGACAAGACCGGACAAGACCGGACAAGACCGGACAAGACCAGACAAGACAGGACAAGACCGGACAAGACCGGACAAGACCCAGACAAGACCGGACAAGACCGGACAAGACCCAGACAAGACCGGATAAGACCGGACAAGACCCAGACAAGACCGGACAAGACCGGACAAGACCCAGACAAGACCGGACAAGACCGGACAAGACCCAGACAAGACCGGACAAGACCGGACAAGGCCCGGACAAGACCGGACAAGGCCCAGACAAGACCGGACAAGACCGGACAAGACCCAGACAAGACCGGACAAGACCGGACAAGACCGGACAAGACCGGACAAGACCGGACAAGACCGGACAAGACCGGACAAGACCTAGACAAGACCGGACAAGACCGGACAAGACCCAGACAAGACCGGACAAGACCGGACAAGACCCAGACAAGACCGGACAAGACCCGGACAAGACCGGACAAGACCGGACAAGACCCAGACAAGACCCAGACAAGACCCAGACAAGACCGGACAAGACCGGACAAGACCGGACAAGACCGGACAAGACCCAGACAAGACCGGACAAGACCGGACAAGACCGGACAAGACCCAGACAAGACCGGACAAGAACGGACAAGACCCAGACAAGACCGGACAAGACCGGACAAGACCGGACAAGACCCAGACAAGACCGGACAAGACCGGACAAGACCCAGACAAGACCCAGACAAGACCCAGACAAGACCCAGACAAGACCCAGACAAGACCCAGACAAGACCGGACAAGACCGGACAAGACCCAGACAAGACCCAGACAAGACCGGACAAGACCGGACAAGACCCAGACAACACCGGACAAGACCGGACAAGACCCAGACAACACCGGACAAGACAGGACAAGACCCAGACAACACCGGACAAGACCGGACAAGACCCAGACAAGACCGGACAAGACCCAGACAAGACCGGTAAAGACCGGACAAGACCGGACAAGACCCAAACAAGACCGGACAAGACCCAGACAAGACCGGACAAGACCGGACAAGACCGAACAAGACCGGACAAGACCCAGACAAGACCGGACAAGACCGGACAAGACCGGACAAGACCCAGACAAGACCGGACAAGACCCAGACAAGACCGGACAAGACCGGACAAGACCCAGACAAGACCGGACAAGACCCGGACAAGACCGGACAAGACCGGACAAGACCGGACAAGACCTAGACAAGACCGGACAAGACCGGACAAGACCCAGACAAGACCGGACAAGACCGGACAAGACCCAGACAAGACCGGACAAGACCCGGACAAGACCGGACAAGACCGGACAAGACCCAGACAAGACCCAGACAAGACCCAGACAAGACCGGACAAGACCGGACAAGACCGGACAAGACCGGACAAGACCCAGACAAGACCGGACAAGACCGGACAAGACCGGACAAGACCCAGACAAGACCGGACAAGAACGGACAAGACCCAGACAAGACCGGACAAGACCGGACAAGACCGGACAAGACCCAGACAAGACCGGACAAGACCGGACAAGACCCAGACAAGACCCAGACAAGACCCAGACAAGACCCAGACAAGACCGGACAATACCCAGACAAGACCGGACAAGACCGGACAAGACCCAGACAAGACCGGACAAGACCGGACAAGACCCAGACAACACCGGACAAGACCGGACAAGACCCAGACAACACCGGACAAGACAGGACAAGACCCAGACAACACCGGACAAGACCGGACAAGACCCAGACAAGACCGGACAAGACCCAGACAAGACCGGTAAAGACCGGACAAGACCGGACAAGACCCAAACAAGACCGGACAAGACCCAGACAAGACCGGACAAGACCGGACAAGACCGAACAAGACCGGACAAGACCCAGACAAGACCGGACAAGACCGGACAAGACCGGACAAGACCCAGACAAGACCGGACAAGACCCAGACAAGACCGGACAAGACCGGACAAGACCCAGACAAGACCGGACAAGACCCGGACAAGACCGGACAAGACCGGACAAGACCCGGACAAGACCGGACAAGACCCAGACAAGACCCAGACAAGACCGGACAAGACCCAGACAAGACCGGACATGACCCAGACAAGACCGGACAAGACCGGACAAGACCCAGACAAGACCGGCCAAGACCGGACAAGACCCAGACAAGACCTGACAAGACCGGACAAGACCCAGACAAGACCGGACAAGACCGGACAAGACCGGACAAGACCCAGACAAGACCGGACAAGATCCAGACAAGACCGGACAAGACCGGACAAGACCCAGACAAGACCGGACAAGAACGGACAAGACCCAGACAAGACCAGACAAGACCCAGACAAGACCGGACAAGACCCAGACAAGACCGGACAAGAACCAGACAAGACCGGACAAGACCGGACAAGACCCAGACAAGACCGGACAAGACCGGACAAGACCCAGACAAGACCAGACAAGACCCAGACAAGACCGGACAAGACCGGACAAGACCGGACAAGACCCAGACAAGACCCAGACAAGACCGTACAAGACCGGACAAGACCCAGACAAGACCAGACAAGACCGGACAAGACCCAGACAAGACCGGACAAGACCCAGACAAGACCGGACAAGACCGGACAAGACCGGACAAGACCGGACAAGACCCAGACAAGACCGGACAAGACCCAGACAACACCGAACAAGACCGGACAAGACCCAGACAACACCGGACAAGACCCAGACAACACCGGACAAGACCCAGACAACACCGGACAAGACCGGACAAGACCCAGACAACACCGGACAAGACCCAGACAACACCGGACAAGACCGGACAAGACCCAGACAAGACCGGACAAGACCGGACAAGACCGGACAAGACCCAGACAAGACCGGACAAGACCGGACAAGACCCAGACAAGACCGGTCAAGACCCAGACAAGACCGGACAAGACCCAGACAAGACCGGACAAGACCCGGACAAGACCGGACAAGACCCAGACAAGACCGGACAAGTCCTTTGTCCCACCCCCGACATCAGTCTGAAGAAGGGTCTCGACCCGAAACGTCACCCATTCCTTCTCTCCCGAGATGCTGCCAGACCTGCTGAGTTACTCCAGCATTTTGTGAATAAATCAAGACCGGACAAGACCGGACAAGACCCAGTCAAGACCGGACAAGACCCTGCAAGACCGGACAAGACCGGACAAGACCCGGACAAGACCGGACAAGACCCGGACAAGACCGGACAAGACCGGACAAGACCCGGACAAGACAGGACAAGACCCGGACAAGACCGGACAAGACCGTACAAGACCGGACAAGACCCGGACAAGACCGGACAAGACCGGACAAGACCCAGACAAGACCGGACAAGACCGGACAAGACCGGACAAGACCGGACAAGACCAGACAAGACAGGACAAGACCGGACAAGACCCAGACAAGAACGGACAAGACCGGACAAGACCCAGACAAGACCGGATAAGACCGGATAAGACCGGACAAGACCCAGACAAGACCGGACAAGACCGGACAAGTCCCAGACAAGACCGGACAAGACCGGACAAGACCCAGTCAAGACCGGACAAGACCGGACAAGGCCCGGACAAGACCGGACAAGGCCCAGACAAGACCGGACAAGACCGGACAAGACCCAGACAAGACCGGACAAGACCGGACAAGACCGGACAAGACCGGACAAGACCGGACAAGACCCAGACAAGACCGGACAAGACCGGACAAGACCCAGACAAGACCGGACAAGACCGGACAAGACCCAGACATGACCGGACAAGACCCGGACAAGACCGGACAAGACCGGACAAGACCCAGACAAGACCCAGACAAGACCCAGACAAGACCGGACAAGACCGGACAAGACCGGACAAGACCGGACAAGACCCAGACAAGACCGGACAAGACCGGACAAGACCGGACAAGACCCAGACAAGAACGGACAAGAACGGACAAGACCCAGACAAGACCGGACAAGACCGGACAAGACCGGACAAGACCCAGACAAGACCGGACAAGACCGGACAAGACCCAGACAAGACCCAGACAAGACCCAGACAAGACCCAGACAAGACCCAGACAAGACCGGACAATACCCAGACAAGACCGTACAAGACCGGACAAGACCCAGACAAGACCGGACAAGACCCAGACAACACCGGACAAGACCGGACAAGACCCAGACAACACCGGACAAGACAGGACAAGACCCAGACAACACCGGACAAGACCGGACAAGACCCAGACAAGACCGGACAAGACCCAGACAAGACCGGTCAAGACCGGACAAGACCGGACAAGACCCAAACAAGACCGGACAAGACCCAGACAAGACCGGACAAGACCGGACAAGACCGAACAAGACCGGACAAGACCCAGACAAGACCGGACAAGACCGGACAAGACCCAGACAAGACCGGACAAGACCCGGACAAGACCCAGACAAGACCGGCAAGACCGGACAAGACCCAGACAAGACCGGACAAGACCCGGACAAGACCGGACAAGACCGGACAAGACCCGGACAAGACCCAGACAAGACCAGACAAGACCCAGACAAGACCGGACAAGACCCAGACAAGACCGGACATGACCCAGACAAGACCGGACAAGACCGGACAAGACCCAGACAAGACCGGACAAGACCGGACAAGACCCAGACAAGACCTGACAAGACCGGACAAGACCCAGACAAGACCGGACAAGACCGGACAAGACCGGACAAGACCCAGACAAGACCGGACAAAATCCAGACAAGATCGGACAAGACCGGACAAGACCCAGACAAGACCGGACAAGAACGGACAAGACCCAGACAAGACCAGACAAGACCCAGACAAGACCGGACAAGACCCAGACAAGACCGGACAAGAACCAGACAAGACCGGACAAGACCGGACAAGACCCAGACAAGACCGGACAAGACCGGACAAGACCCAGACAAGACCGGACAAGACCCAGACAAGACCGGACAAGACCGGACAAGACCGGACAAGACCCAGACAAGACCCAGACAAGACCGTACAAGACCGGACAAGACCCAGACAAGACCAGACAAGACCGGACAAGACCCAGACAAGACCGGACAAGACCGAGACAAGACCGGACAAGACCGGACAAGACCGGACAAGACCGGACAAGACCCAGACAAGACCGGACAAGACCTAGACAACACCGAACAAGACCGGACAAGACCCAGACAACACCGGACAAGACCCAGACAACACCGGACAAGACCCAGACAACACCGGACAAGACCGGACAAGACCGGACAAGACCGGACAAGACCCAGACAACACCGGATAAGACCCAGACAACACCGGACAAGACCGGACAAGACCCAGACAAGACCGGACAAGACCGGACAAGACCCAGACAAGACCGGACAAGACCGGACAAGACCGGACAAGACCCAGACAAGACCGGACAAGAACGGACAAGACCCAGACAAGACCGGACAAGACCGGACAAGACCGGACAAGACCCAGACAAGACCGGACAAGACCGGACAAGACCCAGACAAGACCCAGACAAGACCCAGACAAGACCCAGACAAGACCGGACAATACCCAGACAAGACCGGACAAGACCGGACAAGACCCAGACAAGACCGGACAAGACCCAGACAACACCGGACAAGACCGGACAAGACCCAGACAACACCGGACAAGACAGGACAAGACCCAGACAACACCGGACAAGACCGGACAAGACCCAGACAAGACCGGACAAGACCCAGACAAGACCGGTCAAGACCGGACAAGACCGGACAAGACCCAAACAAGACCGGACAAGACCCAGACAAGACCGGACAAGACCGGACAAGACCGAACAAGACCGGACAAGACCCAGACAAGACCGGACAAGACCGGACAAGACCCAGACAAGACCGGACAAGACCCAGACAAGACCGGACAAGACCGGACAAGACCCAGACAAGACCGGACAAGACCCGGACAAGACCGGACAAGACCGGACAAGACCCGGACAAGACCGGACAAGACCCAGACAAGACCCAGACAAGACCGGACAAGACCCAGACAAGACCGGACATGACCCAGACAAGACCGGACAAGACCGGACAAGACCCAGACAAGACCGGACAAGACCTGACAAGACCCAGACAAGACCTGACAAGACCGGACAAGACCCAGACAAGACCGGACAAGACCGGACAAGACCGGACAAGACCCAGACAAGACCGGACAAGATCCAGACAAGATCGGACAAGACCGGACAAGACCCAGACAAGACCGGACAAGAACGGACAAGACCCAGACAAGACCAGACAAGACCCAGACAAGACCGGACAAGACCCAGACAAGACCGGACAAGAACCAGACAAGACCGGACAAGACCGGACAAGACCCAGACAAGACCGGACAAGACCGGACAAGACCCAGACAAGACCGGACAAGACCCAGACAAGACCGGACAAGACCGGACAAGACCGGACAAGACCCAGACAAGACCCAGACAAGACCGTACAAGACCGGACAAGACCCAGACAAGACCAGACAAGACCGGACAAGACCCAGACAAGACCGGACAAGACCGAGACAAGACCGGACAAGACCGGACAAGACCGGACAAGACCGGACAAGACCCAGACAAGACCGGACAAGACCCAGACAACACCGAACAAGACCGGACAAGACCCAGACAACACCGGACAAGACCCAGACAACACCGGACAAGACCCAGACAACACCGGACAAGACCGGACAAGACCGGACAAGACCCAGACAACACCGGACAAGACCCAGACAACACCGGACAAGACGGGACAAGACCCAGACAAGACCGGACAAGACCGGACAAGACCGGACAAGACCCAGACAAGACCGGACAAGACCGGACAAGACCCAGACAAGACCGGACAAGACCCAGACAAGACCGGACAAGACCCAGACAAGACCGGACAAGACCGGACAAGACCCAGACAAGACCGGACAAGACCCAGACAAGACCGGACAAGACCCAGACAAGACCGGACAAGACCCAGACAAGACCGGACAAGACCGGACAAGACCGGACAAGACCGGACAAGACCCGGACAAGACCCGGACAAGACCCGGACAAGACCCGGACAAGACCCGGACAAGACCGGACTAGACCGGACAAGACCGGACAAGACCCAGACAAGACCGGACAAGACCGGACAAGACCCAGACAAGACCGGACAAGACCGGACAAGACCCAGACAAGACCGGACAAGACCCAGACAAGACCGGACAAGACCGGACAAGACCCAGACAAGACCGGACAAGACCGAGACAAGACCCAGACAAGACCCAGACAAGACCGGACAAGATCGGACAAGACCCAGACAAGACCGGACAAGACCCAGACAAGACCGGACAAGACCCAGACAAGACCGGACAAGACCCAGACAAGACCGGACAAGATCGGACAAGACCCAGACAAGACCGGACAAGACCGAGACAAGACCCAGACAAGACCGGACAAGACCGGACAAGACCGGACAAGACCCAGACAAGACCGGACAAGACCCAGACAAGACCCGGACAAGACCGGACAAGACCGGACAAGACCCAGACAAGACCGGACAAGACCCGGACAAGACCGGACAAGACCCGGACAAGACCGGACAAGATCGGACAAGACCCGGACAAGACCGGACAAGACCCAGACAAGACCGGACAAGACCGGACAAGACACGGACAAGACCGGACAAGACGCAGACAAGACCGGACAAGACCCAGACAAGACCGGACAAGACCGGACAAGACCCAGACAAGACCGGACAAGACCCAGACAAGACCCGGACAAGACCGGACAAGACCGGACAAGACCCGGACAAGACCGGACAAGACCGGACAAGACCGGACGAGACCCAGACAAGACCGGACAAGACCGGACGAGACCCAGACAAGATCGGACAAGACCGGACGAGACCCAGACAAGACCGGACAAGAACGGACGAGACCCAGACAAGACCGGACAAGATCGGACGAGACCCAGACAAGACCGGACAAGACCGGACGAGACCCAGACATGACCGGAAAAGACCGGACGAGACCCAGACATGACCGGACAAGACCGGACGAGACCCAGACAAGACCCAGACAAGACCGGACAAGACCGGACAAGACCCAGACAAGACCGGACAAGACCCAGACAAGACCGGACAAGACCGGACAAGACCCAGACAAGACCGCACAAGACACGGACAAGACCGGACAAGACCGGACAAGACCCAGACAAGACCGGACAAGACCCAGACAAGACCCAGACAAGACCGGACAAGACCCAGACAAGACCGGACATGACCCAGACAAGACCGGACAAGACCGGACAAGACCCAGACAAGACCGGACAAGACCGGACAAGACCCAGACAAGACCTGACAAGACCGGACAAGACCCAGACAAGACCGGACAAGACCGGACAAGACCGGACAAGACCCAGACAAGACCGGACAAGATCCAGACAAGACCGGACTAGACCGGACAAGACCCAGACAAGACCGGACAAGAACGGACATGTACCCAGACAAGACCAGACAAGACCCAGACAAGACCGGACAAGACCCAGACAAGACCGGACAAGACCCAGACAAGACCGGACAAGAACCAGACAAGACCGGACAAGACCGGACAAGACCCAGACAAGACCGGACAAGACCGGACAAGACCCAGACAAGACCTGACAAGACCGGACAAGACCCAGACAAGACCGGACAAGACCGGACAAGACCGGACAAGACCCAGACAAGACCGGACAAGATCCAGACAAGATCGGACAAGACCGGACAAGACCCAGACAAGACCGGACAAGAACGGACAAGACCCAGACAAGACCAGACAAGACCCAGACAAGACCGGACAAGACCCAGACAAGACCGGACAAGAACCAGACAAGACCGGACAAGACCGGACAAGACCCAGACAAGACCGGACAAGACCGGACAAGACCCAGACAAGACCGGACAAGACCCAGACAAGACCGGACAAGACCGGACAAGACCGGACAAGACCCAGACAAGACCCAGACAAGACCGTACAAGACCGGACAAGACCCAGACAAGACCAGACAAGACCGGACAAGACCCAGACAAGACCGGACAAGACCGAGACAAGACCGGACAAGACCGGACAAGACCGGACAAGACCGGACAAGACCCAGACAAGACCGGACAAGACCCAGACAACACCGAACAAGACCGGACAAGACCCAGACAACACCGGACAAGACCCAGACAACACCGGACAAGACCCAGACAACACCGGACAAGACCGGACAAGACCGGACAAGACCCAGACAACACCGGACAAGACCCAGACAACACCGGACAAGACGGGACAAGACCCAGACAAGACCGGACAAGACCGGACAAGACCGGACAAGACCCAGACAAGACCGGACAAGACCGGACAAGACCCAGACAAGACCGGACAAGACCCAGACAAGACCGGACAAGACCCAGACAAGACCGGACAAGACCGGACAAGACCCAGACAAGACCGGACAAGACCCAGACAAGACCGGACAAGACCCAGACAAGACCGGACAAGACCCAGACAAGACCGGACAAGACCCAGACAAGACCGGACAAGACCGGACAAGACCGGACAAGACCGGACAAGACCCGGACAAGACCCGGACAAGACCCGGACAAGACCCGGACAAGACCCGGACAAGACCGGACAAGACCGGACAAGACCCGGACAAGACCGGACAAGACCCAGACAAGACCGGACAAGACCCAGACAAGATCGGACAAGACCGGACAAGACACGGACAAGACCGGACAAGACGCAGACAAGACCGGACAAGACCCAGACAAGACCGGACAAGACCGGACAAGACCCAGACAAGACCGGACAAGACCCAGACAAGACCCGGACAAGACCGGACAAGACCGGACAAGACCCGGACAAGACCGGACAAGACCGGACAAGACCGGACGAGACCCAGACAAGACCGGACAAGACCGGACGAGACCCAGACAAGATCGGACAAGACCGGACGAGACCCAGACAAGACCGGACAAGAACGGACGAGACCCAGACAAGACCGGACAAGATCGGACGAGACCCAGACAAGACCGGACAAGACCGGACGAGACCCAGACATGACCGGACAAGACCCAGACAAGACCCAGACAAGACCTGACAAGACCGGACAAGACCCAGACAAGACCGGACAAGACCGGACAAGACCGGACAAGACCCAGACAAGACCGGACAAGATCCAGACAAGATCGGACAAGACCGGACAAGACCCAGACAAGACCGGACAAGAACGGACAAGACCCAGACAAGACCAGACAAGACCCAGACAAGACCGGACAAGACCCAGACAAGACCGGACAAGAACCAGACAAGACCGGACAAGACCGGACAAGACCCAGACAAGACCGGACAAGACCGGACAAGACCCAGACAAGACCGGACAAGACCCAGACAAGACCGGACAAGACCGGACAAGACCGGACAAGACCCAGACAAGACCCAGACAAGACCGTACAAGACCGGACAAGACCCAGACAAGACCAGACAAGACCGGACAAGACCCAGACAAGACCGGACAAGACCAAGACAAGACCGGACAAGACCGGACAAGACCGGACAAGACCGGACAAGACCCAGACAAGACCGGACAAGACCCAGACAACACCGAACAAGACCGGACAAGACCCAGACAACACCGGACAAGACCCAGACAACACCGGACAAGACCCAGACAACACCGGACAAGACCGGACAAGACCGGACAAGACCCAGACAACACCGGACAAGACCCAGACAACACCGGACAAGACGGGACAAGACCCAGACAAGACCGGACAAGACCGGACAAGACCGGACAAGACCCAGTCAAGACCGGACAAGACCGGACAAGACCCAGACAAGACCGGACAAGACCCAGACAAGACCGGACAAGACCCAGACAAGACCGGACAAGACCGGACAAGACCCAGACAAGACCGGACAAGACCCAGACAAGACCGGACAAGACCCAGACAAGACCGGACAAGACCCAGACAAGACCGGACAAGACCCAGACAAGACCGGACAAGACCGGACAAGACCGGACAAGACCGGACAAGACCCGGACAAGACCCGGACAAGACCCGGACAAGACCCGGACAAGACCCGGACAAGACCGGACTAGACCGGACAAGACCGGACAAGACCCAGACAAGACCGGACAAGACCGGACAAGACACAGACAAGACCGGACAAGACCGGACAAGACCCAGACAAGACCGGACAAGACCCAGACAAGACCGGACAAGACCGGACAAGACCCAGACAAGACCGGACAAGACCGAGACAAGACCCAGACAAGACCCAGACAAGACCGGACAAGATCGGACAAGACCCAGACAAGACCGGACAAGACCCAGACAAGACCGGACAAGACCCAGACAAGACCGGACAAGACCCAGACAAGACCGGACAAGATCGGACAAGACCCAGACAAGACCGGACAAGACCGAGACAAGACCCAGACAAGACCGGACAAGACCGGACAAGACCGGACAAGACCCAGACAAGACCGGACAAGACCCAGACAAGACCCGGACAAGACCGGACAAGACCGGACAAGACCCAGACAAGACCGGACAAGACCCGGACAAGACCGGACAAGACCCGGACAAGACCGGACAAGACCGGACAAGACCCGGACAAGACCGGACAAGACCCAGACAAGACCGGACAAGACCCAGACAAGATCGGACAAGACCGGACAAGACACGGACAAGACCGGACAAGACGCAGACAAGACCGGACAAGACCCAGACAAGACCGGACAAGACCGGACAAGACCCAGACAAGACCGGACAAGACCCAGACAAGACCCGGACAAGACCGGACAAGACCGGACAAGACCCGGACAAGACCGGACAAGACCGGACAAGACCGGACGAGACCCAGACAAGACCGGACAAGACCGGACGAGACCCAGACAAGATCGGACAAGACCGGACGAGACCAAGACAAGACCGGACAAAACGGATGAGACCCAGACAAGACCGGACAAGATCGGACGAGACCCAGACAAGACCGGACAAGACCGGACGAGACCCAGACATGACCGGAAAAGACCGGACGAGACCCAGACATGACCGGACAAGACCGGACGAGACCCAGACAAGACCCAGACAAGACCGGACAAGACCGGACAAGACCCAGACAAGACCGGACAAGACCCAGACAAGACCGGACAAGACCGGACAAGACCCAGACAAGACCGCACAAGACACGGACAAGACCGGACAAGACCGGACAAGACCCAGACAAGACCGGACAAGACCCAGACAAGACCCAGACAAGACCGGACAAGACCCAGACAAGACCGGACATGACCCAGACAAGACCGGACAAGACCGGACAAGACCCAGACAAGACCGGACAAGACCGGACAAGACCCAGACAAGACCTGACAAGACCGGACAAGACCCAGACAAGACCGGACAAGACCGGACAAGACCGGACAAGACCCAGACAAGACCGGACAAGATCCAGACAAGACCGGACTAGACCGGACAAGACCCAGACAAGACCGGACAAGAACGGACATGTACCCAGACAAGACCAGACAAGACCCAGACAAGACCGGACAAGACCCAGACAAGACCGGACAAGACCCAGACAAGACCGGACAAGAACCAGACAAGACCGGACAAGACCGGACAAGACCCAGACAAGACCGGACAAGACCGGACAAGACCCAGACAAGACCTGACAAGACCGGACAAGACCCAGACAAGACCGGACAAGACCGGACAAGACCGGACAAGACCCAGACAAGACCGGACAAGATCCAGACAAGATCGGACAAGACCGGACAAGACCCAGACAAGACCGGACAAGAACGGACAAGACCCAGACAAGACCAGACAAGACCCAGACAAGACCGGACAAGACCCAGACAAGACCGGACAAGAACCAGACAAGACCGGACAAGACCGGACAAGACCCAGACAAGACCGGACAAGACCGGACAAGACCCAGACAAGACCGGACAAGACCCAGACAAGACCGGACAAGACCGGACAAGACCGGACAAGACCCAGACAAGACCCAGACAAGACCGTACAAGACCGGACAAGACCCAGACAAGACCAGACAAGACCGGACAAGACCCAGACAAGACCGGACAAGACCGAGACAAGACCGGACAAGACCGGACAAGACCGGACAAGACCGGACAAGACCCAGACAAGACCGGACAAGACCCAGACAACACCGAACAAGACCGGACAAGACCCAGACAACACCGGACAAGACCCAGACAACACCGGACAAGACCCAGACAACACCGGACAAGACCGGACAAGACCGGACAAGACCCAGACAACACCGGACAAGACCCAGACAACACCGGACAAGACGGGACAAGACCCAGACAAGACCGGACAAGACCGGACAAGACCGGACAAGACCCAGACAAGACCGGACAAGACCGGACAAGACCCAGACAAGACCGGACAAGACCCAGACAAGACCGGACAAGACCCAGACAAGACCGGACAAGACCGGACAAGACCCAGACAAGACCGGACAAGACCCAGACAAGACCGGACAAGACCCAGACAAGACCGGACAAGACCCAGACAAGACCGGACAAGACCCAGACAAGACCGGACAAGACCGGACAAGACCGGACAAGACCGGACAAGACCCGGACAAGACCCGGACAAGACCCGGACAAGACCCGGACAAGACCCGGACAAGACCGGACAAGACCGGACAAGACCCGGACAAGACCGGACAAGACCCAGACAAGACCGGACAAGACCCAGACAAGATCGGACAAGACCGGACAAGACACGGACAAGACCGGACAAGACGCAGACAAGACCGGACAAGACCCAGACAAGACCGGACAAGACCGGACAAGACCCAGACAAGACCGGACAAGACCCAGACAAGACCCGGACAAGACCGGACAAGACCGGACAAGACCCGGACAAGACCGGACAAGACCGGACAAGACCGGACGAGACCCAGACAAGACCGGACAAGACCGGACGAGACCCAGACAAGATCGGACAAGACCGGACGAGACCCAGACAAGACCGGACAAGAACGGACGAGACCCAGACAAGACCGGACAAGATCGGACGAGACCCAGACAAGACCGGACAAGACCGGACGAGACCCAGACATGACCGGAAAAGACCGGACGAGACCCAGACATGACCGGACAAGACCGGACGAGACCCAGACAAGATCGGACAAGACCGGACGAGACCCAGACAAGACCGGACAAGAACGGACGAGACCCAGACAAGACCGGACAAGATCGGACGAGACCCAGACAAGACCGGACAAGACCCGGACAAGACCCGGACAAGACCCGGACAAGACCGGACAAGACCGGACAAGACCCGGACAAGACCGGACAAGACCCAGACAAGACCGGACAAGACCCAGACAAGACCGGACAAGACCCAGACAAGACCGGACAAGACCGGACAAGACCGGACAAGACCCAGACAAGACCGGACAAGATCCAGACAAGACCGGACAAGACACGGACAAGACCGGACAAGACCGGACAAGACCCAGACAAGACCGGACAAGACCCAGACAAGACCCAGACAAGACCGGACAAGACCCAGACAAGACCGGACATGACCCAGACAAGACCGGACAAGACCGGACAAGACCCAGACAAGACCGCACAAGACACGGACAAGACCGGACAAGACCGGACAAGACCCAGACAAGACCGGACAAGACCCAGACAAGACCCAGACAAGACCGGACAAGACCCAGACAAGACCGGACATGACCCAGACAAGACCGGACAAGACCGGACAAGACCCAGACAAGACCGGACAAGACCGGACAAGACCCAGACAAGACCTGACAAGACCGGACAAGACCCAGACAAGACCGGACAAGACCGGACAAGACCGGACAAGACCCAGACAAGACCGGACAAGATCCAGACAAGACCGGACTAGACCGGACAAGACCCAGACAAGACCGGACAAGAACGGACATGTACCCAGACAAGACCAGACAAGACCCAGACAAGACCGGACAAGACCCAGACAAGACCGGACAAGACCCAGCAAGACCGGACAAGAACCAGACAAGACCGGACAAGACCGGACAAGACCCAGACAAGACCGGACAAGACCGGACAAGACCCAGACAAGACCTGACAAGACCGGACAAGACCCAGACAAGACCGGACAAGACCGGACAAGACCGGACAAGACCCAGACAAGACCGGACAAGATCCAGACAAGATCGGACAAGACCGGACAAGACCCAGACAAGACCGGACAAGAACGGACAAGACCCAGACAAGACCAGACAAGACCCAGACAAGACCGGACAAGACCCAGACAAGACCGGACAAGAACCAGACAAGACCGGACAAGACCGGACAAGACCCAGACAAGACCGGACAAGACCGGACAAGACCCAGACAAGACCGGACAAGACCCAGACAAGACCGGACAAGACCGGACAAGACCGGACAAGACCCAGACAAGACCCAGACAAGACCGTACAAGACCGGACAAGACCCAGACAAGACCAGACAAGACCGGACAAGACCCAGACAAGACCGGACAAGACCGAGACAAGACCGGACAAGACCGGACAAGACCGGACAAGACCGGACAAGACCCAGACAAGACCGGACAAGACCCAGACAACACCGAACAAGACCGGACAAGACCCAGACAACACCGGACAAGACCCAGACAACACCGGACAAGACCCAGACAACACCGGACAAGACCGGACAAGACCGGACAAGACCCAGACAACACCGGACAAGACCCAGACAACACCGGACAAGACGGGACAAGACCCAGACAAGACCGGACAAGACCGGACAAGACCGGACAAGACCCAGACAAGACCGGACAAGACCGGATAAGACCCAGACAAGACCGGACAAGACCCAGACAAGACCGGACAAGACCCAGACAAGACCGGACAAGACCGGACAAGACCCAGACAAGACCGGACAAGACCCAGACAAGACCGGACAAGACCCAGACAAGACCGGACAAGACCCAGACAAGACCGGACAAGACCCAGACAAGACCGGACAAGACCGGACAAGACCGGACAAGACCGGACAAGACCCGGACAAGACCCGGACAAGACCCGGACAAGACCCGGACAAGACCCGGACAAGACCGGACTAGACCGGACAAGACCGGACAAGACCCAGACAAGACCGGACAAGACCGGACAAGACCCAGACAAGACCGGACAAGACCGGACAAGACCCAGACAAGACCGGACAAGACCCAGACAAGACCGGACAAGACCGGACAAGACCCAGACAAGACCGGACAAGACCGAGACAAGACCCAGACAAGACCCAGACAAGACCGGACAAGATCGGACAAGACCCAGACAAGACCGGACAAGACCCAGACAAGACCGGACAAGACCCAGACAAGACCGGACAAGACCCAGACAAGACCGGACAAGATCGGACAAGACCCAGACAAGACCGGACAAGACCGAGACAAGACCGAGACAAGACCGGACAAGACCGGACAAGACCGGACAAGACCCAGACAAGACCGGACAAGACCCAGACAAGACCCGGACAAGACCGGACAAGACCGGACAAGACCCAGACAAGACCGGACAAGACCCGGACAAGACCGGACAAGACCCGGACAAGACCGGACAAGACCGGACAAGACCCGGACAAGACCGGACAAGACCCAGACAAGACCGGACAAGACCCAGACAAGATCGGACAAGACCGGACAAGACACGGACAAGACCGGACAAGACGCAGACAAGACCGGACAAGACCCAGACAAGACCGGACAAGACCGGACAAGACCCAGACAAGACCGGACAAGACCCAGACAAGACCCGGACAAGACCGGACAAGACCGGACAAGACCCGGACAAGACAAGACAAGACCGGACAAGACCGGACGAGACCCAGACAAGACCGGACAAGACCGGACGAGACCCAGACAAGATCGGACAAGACCGGACGAGACCCAGACAAGACCGGACAAGAACGGACGAGACCCAGACAAGACCGGACAAGATCGGACGAGACCCAGACAAGACCGGACAAGACCGGACGAGACCCAGACATGACCGGAAAAGACCGGACGAGACCCAGACATGACCGGACAAGACCGGACGAGACCCAGACAAGACCCAGACAAGACCGGACAAGACCGGACAAGACCCAGACAAGACCGGACAAGACCCAGACAAGACCGGACAAGACCGGACAAGACCCAGACAAGACCGCACAAGACACGGACAAGACCGGACAAGACCGGACAAGACCCAGACAAGACCGGACAAGACCCAGACAAGACCCAGACAAGACCGGACAAGACCCAGACAAGAACGGACATGACCCAGACAAGACCGGACAAGACCGGACAAGACCCAGACAAGACCGGACAAGACCGGACAAGACCCAGACAAGACCTGACAAGACCGGACAAGACCCAGACAAGACCGGACAAGACCGGACAAGACCGGACAAGACCCAGACAAGACCGGACAAGATCCAGACAAGACCGGACTAGACCGGACAAGACCCAGACAAGACCGGACAAGAACGGACATGTACCCAGACAAGACCAGACAAGACCCAGACAAGACCGGACAAGACCCAGACAAGACTGGACAAGACCCAGACAAGACCGGACAAGAACCAGACAAGACCGGACAAGACCGGACAAGACCCAGACAAGACCGGACAAGACCGGACAAGACCCAGACAAGACCGGACAAGACCCAGACAAGACCGGACAAGACCGGACAAGACCCAGACAAGACCCAGACAAGACCCGTACAAGACCGGACAAGACCCAGACAAGACCAGACAAGACCGGACAAGACCCAGACAAGACCGGACAAGACCCAGACAAGACCGGACAAGACCGGACAAGACCGGACAAGACCGGACAAGACCCAGACAAGACCGGACAAGACCCAGACAACACCGAACAAGACCGGACAAGACCCAGACAACACCGGACAAGACCCAGACAACACCGGACAAGACCCAGACAACACCGGACAAGACCGGACAAGACCGGACAAGACCCAGACAACACCGGACAAGACCCAGACAACACCGGACAAGACCGGACAAGACCCAGACAAGACCGGACAAGACCGGACAAGACCGGACAAGACCCAGACAAGACCGGACAAGACCGGACAAGACCCAGACAAGACCGGACAAGACCCAGACAAGACCGGACAAGACCCAGACAAGACCGGACAAGACCCAGACAAGACCGGACAAGACCGGACAAGACCCAGACAAGACCGGACAAGACCCAGACAAGACCGGACAAGACCCAGACAAGACCGGAAAAGACCCAGACAAGACCGGACAAGACCCAGACAAGACCGGACAAGACCCAGACAAGACCGGACAAGACCGGACAAGACCGGACAAGACCGGACAAGACCCGGACAAGACCCGGACAAGACCCGGACAAGACCGGACTAGACCGGACAAGACCGGACAAGACCCAGACAAGACCGGACAAGACCGGACAAGACCCAGACAAGACCGGACAAGACCGGACAAGACCCAGACAAGACCGGACAAGACCCAGACAAGACCGGACAAGACCGGACAAGACCCAGACAAGACCGGACAAGACCGAGACAAGACCCAGACAAGACCCAGACAAGACCGGACAAGATCGGACAAGACCCAGACAAGACCGGACAAGACCCAGACAAGACCGGACAAGACCCAGACAAGACCGGACAAGACCCAGACAAGACCGGACAAGACCGGACAAGACCCAGACAAGACCGGACAAGACCGAGACAAGACCCAGACAAGACCGGACAAGACCGGACAAGACCCAGACAAGACCGGATAAGACCCAGACAAGACCCGGACAAGACCGGACAAGACCGGACAAGACCCAGACAAGACCGGACAAGACCCGGACAAGACCGGACAAGACCCGGACAAGACCGGACAAGACCGGACAAGACCCGGACAAGACCGGACAAGACCCTGACAAGACCGGACAAGACCCAGACAAGATCGGACAAGACCGGACAAGACACGGACAAGACCGGACAAGACGCAGACAAGACCGGACAAGACCCAGACAAGACCGGACAAGACCGGACATGACCCAGACAAGACCGGACAAGACCCAGACAAGACCCGGACAAGACCGGACATGACCGGACAAGACCCGGACAAGACCGGACAAGACCGGACAAGACCGGACGAGACCCAGACAAGAGCGGACAAGACCGGACGAGACCCAGACAAGATCGGACAAGACCGGACGAGACCCAGACAAGACCGGACAAGAACGGACGAGACCCAGACAAGACCGGACAAGACCGGACGAGACCCAGACAAGACCGGACAAGACCGGACGAGACCCAGACATGACCGGAAAAGACCGGACGAGACCCAGACATGACCGGACAAGACCGGACGAGACCCAGACAAGACCGAACAAGACCGGACGAGACCCAGACAAGACCGGACAAGACCGGACGAGACCCAGACAAGACCGGACAAGACCGGACAAGACCCAGACAAGACCGGACAAGACCCAGACAAGACCGGACAAGACCCAGACAAGACCGGAAAAGACCCAGACAAGACCGGACAAGACCCAGACAAGACCGGACAAGACCCAGACAAGACCGGACAAGACCGGACAAGACCGGACAAGACCGGACAAGACCCGGACAAGACCCGGACAAGACCCGGACAAGACCGGACTAGACCGGACAAGACCGGACAAGACCCAGACAAGACCGGACAAGACCGGACAAGACCCAGACAAGACCGGACAAGACCGGACAAGACTCAGACAAGACCGGACAAGACCCAGACAAGACCGGACAAGACCGGACAAGACCCAGACAAGACCGGACAAGACCGAGACAAGACCCAGACAAGACCCAGACAAGACCGGACAAGATCGGACAAGACCCAGACAAGACCGGACAAGACCCAGACAAGACCGGACAAGACCCAGACAAGACCGGACAAGACCCAGACAAGACCGGACAAGACCGGACAAGACCCAGACAAGACCGGACAAGACCGAGACAAGACCCAGACAAGACCGGACAAGACCGGACAAGACCCAGACAAGACCGGATAAGACCCAGACAAGACC
The DNA here is from genome assembly GCF_053455715.1 of Rhinoraja longicauda. Taxonomy (NCBI): domain Eukaryota; kingdom Metazoa; phylum Chordata; class Chondrichthyes; order Rajiformes; family Arhynchobatidae; genus Rhinoraja; species Rhinoraja longicauda. The sequence continues at coordinate 126,018 of NW_027601292.1, forward strand.
CGGACAAGACCGGACAAGACCGGACAAGACCCAGACAAGACCGGACAAGACCCGGACAAGACCGGACAAGACCCGGACAAGACCGGACAAGACCGGACAAGACCCGGACAAGACCGGACAAGACCCTGACAAGACCGGACAAGACCCAGACAAGATCGGACAAGACCGGACAAGACACGGACAAGACCGGACAAGACGCAGACAAGACCGGACAAGACCCAGACAAGACCGGACAAGACCGGACATGACCCAGACAAGACCGGACAAGACCCAGACAAGACCCGGACAAGACCGGACATGACCGGACAAGACCCGGACAAGACCGGACAAGACCGGACAAGACCGGACGAGACCCAGACAAGACCGGACAAGACCGGACGAGACCCAGACAAGATCGGACAAGACCGGACGAGACCCAGACAAGACCGGACAAGAACGGACGAGACCCAGACAAGACCGGACAAGACCGGACGAGACCCAGACAAGACCGGACAAGACCGGACGAGACCCAGACATGACCGGAAAAGACCGGACGAGACCCAGACATGACCGGACAAGACCGGACGAGACCCAGACAAGACCGAACAAGACCGGACGAGACCCAGACAAGACCGGACAAGACCGGACGAGACCCAGACAAGACCGGACAAGACCAGACAAGGCCGGACAAGAACGGACGAGACCCAGACAAGGCCGGACAAGACCGGACAACACCCAGACAAGGCCGGACAAGACCCGGACAAGGCCGGACAAGACCGGACAAGACCCGGACAAGGACGGACAAGACCGGACAAGACTCAGACAAGACCAGACAAGACCGGACAAGACCAGACAAGACCCAGACAAGACCGGACAAGACCGGACAAGACACAGACAAGACCGGACAAGACCGGACAAGACCCAGACAAGACCGGACAAGACCGGACAAGACCCAGACAAGACCGGACAAGACCCAGACAAGACCGGACAAGACCGGACAAGACCGGACAAGACCGGACAAGACCGGACAAGACCCAGACAAGACCGGACAAGACCGGACAAGACCCAGACAAGACCGGACAAGACCGGACAAGACCCAGACAAGACCGGACAAGACCGGACAAAACCCAGACAACACCGGACAAGACCGGACAAGAACCAGACAAGACCGGACATGACCGGACAAGACCCAGACAAGACCGGACAAGACCGGACAAGACCCAGACAAGACCGGACAAGATCGGACAAGACACAGACAAGACCGGACAAGACCGGACAAGACCCAGACAAGACCGGACAAGATCGGACAAGACCCAGACAAGACCGGACAAGACCCAGACAAGACCGGCAAGACCGGACAAGACCCAGACAAGACCGGACAAGACCGAGACAAGACCCAGACAAGACCCAGACAAGACCGGACAAGACCGAGACAAGACCCAGACAAGACCGGACAAGACCCAGACAAGACCGGACAAGACCCAGACAAGACCGGACAAGACCCAGACAAGACCGGACAAGACCGGACAAGACCCAGACAAGACCGGACAAGACCGAGACAAGACCCAGACAAGACTGGACAAGACCGGACAAGACCGGACAAGACCCAGACAAGACCGGACAAGACCCAGACAAGACCCGGACAAGACCGGACAAGACCGGACAAGACCCGGACAAGACCGGACAAGACCGGACAAGACCCGGACAAGACCGGACAAGACCCAGACAAGACCGGACAAGACCGGACAAGACCCAGACAAGACCGGACAAGACCGGACAAGACCGGACGAGACCCAGACAAGACCGGACAAGACCGGACGAGACCCAGACAAGACCGGACAAGACCGGACGAGACCCAGACAAGACCGGACAAGACCGGACGAGACCCAGACAAGACCGGACAAGACCGGACGAGACCCAGACAAGACCGGACAAGACCGGACGAGACCCAGACAAGACCGGACAAGACCGGACGAGACCCAGACATGACCTGACAAGACCGGACAAGACCGGACGAGACCCAGACATGACCGGACAAGACCGGACGAGACCCAGACAAGACCGGACAAGACCGGACGAGACCCAGACAAGACCGGACAAGACCGGACGAGACCGAGACAAGACCGGACAAGACCAGACAAGGCCGGACAAGACCGGACAAGACCCAGACAAGGCCGGACAAGACCGGACAACACCCAGACAAGGCCGGACAAGACCCGGACAAGGCCGGACAAGACCCGGACAAGTCCGGACAAGACCCGGACAAGGCCGGACAAGACCGGACAAGACCCGGACAAGGCCGGACAAGACCGGACAAGACCCGGACAAGACCGGACAAGACCCAGACAAGACCGGACAAGTCCTTTGTCCCACCCCCGACATCAGTCTGAAGAAGGGTCTCGACCCGAAACGTCACCCATTCCTTCTCTCCCGAGATGCTGCCAGACCTGCTGAGTTACTCCAGCATTTTGTGAATAAATCAAGACCGGACAAGACCGGACAAGACCCATACAAGACCGGACAAGACCCTGCAAGACCGGACAAGACCGGACAAGACCCGGACAAGACCGGACAAGACCGGACAAGACCCGGACAAGACCGGACAAGACCGGACAAGACCCGGACAAGACAGGACAAGACCCGGACAAGACCGGACAAGACCGTACAAGAACGGACAAGACCCGGACAAGACCGGACAAGACCGGACAAGACCCAGACAAGACCGGACAAGACCGGACAAGACCGGACAAGACCAGACAAGACAGGACAAGACCGGACAAGACCCAGACAAGACCGGACAAGACCGGACAAGTCCCAGACAAGACCGGATAAGACCGGACTAGACCCAGACAAGACCGGACAAGACCGGACAAGACCCAGACAAGACCGGACAAGACCGGACAAGACCCAGACAAGACCGGACAAGACCGGACAAGACCCAGACAAGACCGGACAAGACCGGACAAGGCCCGGACAAGACCGGACAAGGCCCAGACAAGACCGGACAAGACCGGACAAGACCCAGACAAGACCGGACAAGACCGGACAAGACCGGACAAGACCGGACAAGACCGGACAAGACCCAGACAAGACTGGACAAGACCGGACAAGACCCAGACAAGACCGGACAAGACCGGACAAGACCCAGACAAGACCGGACAAGACCCGGACAAGACCGGACAAGACCGGACAAGACCCAGACAAGACCCAGACAAGACCCAGACAAGACCGGACAAGACCGGACAAGACCGGACAAGACCGGACAAGACCCAGACAAGACCGGACAAGACCGGACAAGACCGGACAAGACCCAGACAAGACCGGACAAGAACGGACAAGACCCAGACAAGACCGGACAAGACCGGACAAGACCGGACAAGACCCAGACAAGACCGGACAAGACCGGACAAGACCCAGACAAGACCCAGACAAGACCCAGACAAGACCCAGACAAGACCGGACAATACCCAGACAAGACCGGACAAGACCGGACAAGACCCAGACAAGACCGGACAAGACCGGACAAGACCCAGACAACACCGGACAAGACCGGACAAGACCCAGACAACACCGGACAAGACAGGACAAGACCCAGACAACACCGGACAAGACCGGACAAGACCCAGACAAGACCGGACAAGACCCAGACAAGACCGGTCAAGACCGGACAACACCCAAACAAGACCCGGACAAGACCCAGACAAGACCGGACAAGACCGGACAAGACCGAACAAGACCGGACAAGACCCAGACAAGACCGGACAAGACCGGACAAGACCCAGACAAGACCGGACAAGACCCAGACAAGACCGGACAAGACCGGACAAGACCCAGACAAGACCGGACAAGACCCGGACAAGACCGGACAAGACCGGACAAGACCCAGACAAGACCGGACAAGACCCAGACAAGACCCAGACAAGACCGGACAAGACCCAGACAAGACCGGACATGACCCAGACAAGACCGGACAAGACCGGACAAGACCCAGACAAGACCGGACAAGACCGGACAAGACCCAGACAAGACCTGACAAGACCGGACAAGACCCAGACAAGACCGGACAAGACCGGACAAGACCGGACAAGACCCAGACAAGACCGGACAAGATCCAGACAAGACCGGACAAGACCGGACAAGACCCAGACAAGACCGGACAAGAACGGACAAGAACCAGACAAGACCAGACAAGACCCAGACAAGACCGGACAAGACCCAGACAAGACCGGACAAGACCGGACAAGACCCAGACAAGACCGGACAAGACCGGACAAGACCCAGACAAGACCGGACAAGACACAGACAAGACCGGACAAGACCGGACAAGACCGGACAAGACCGGACAAGACCGGACAAGACCCAGACAAGACCGGACAAGACCGGACAAGACCCAGACAAGACCGGACAAGACCGGACAAGACCCAGACAAGACCGGACAAGACCGGACAAAACCCAGACAACACCGGACAAGACCGGACAAGAACCAGACAAGACCGGACATGACCGGACAAGACCCAGACAAGACCGGACAAGACCGGACAAGACCCAGACAAGACCGGACAAGATCGGACAAGACCCAGACAAGACCGGACAAGACCCAGACAAGACCGGCAAGACCGGACAAGACCCAGACAAGACCGGACAAGACCGAGAAAAGACCCAGACAAGACCCAGACAAGACCGGACAAGACCGAGACAAGACCCAGACAAGACCGGACAAGACCCAGACAAGACCGGACAAGACCCAGACAAGACCGGACAAGACCCAGACAAGACCGGACAAGACCGGACAAGACCCAGACAAGACCGGACAAGACCGAGACAAGACCCAGACAAGACCGGACAAGACCGGACAAGACCGGACAAGACCCAGACAAGACCGGACAAGACCCAGACAAGACCCGGACAAGACCGGACAAGACCGGACAAGACCGGACAAGACCCGGACAAGACCGGACAAGACCCAGACAAGACCGGACAAGACCGGACAAGACCCAGACAAGACCGGACAAGACCGGACAAGACCGGACGAGACCCAGACAAGACCGGACAAGACCGGACGAGACCCAGACAAGACCGGACAAGACCGGACGAGACCCAGACAAGACCGGACAAGACCGGACGAGACCCAGACAAGACCGGACAAGACCGGACGAGACCCAGACAAGACCGGACAAGACCGGACGAGACCCAGACAAGACCGGACAAGACCGGACGAGACCCAGACATGACCTGACAAGACCGGACAAGACCGGACGAGACCCAGACATGACCGGACAAGACCGGACGAGACCCAGACAAGACCGGACAAGACCGGACGAGACCCAGACAAGACCGGACAAGACCGGACGAGACCGAGACAAGACCGGACAAGACCAGACAAGGCCGGACAAGACCGGACAAGACCCAGACAAGGCCGGACAAGACCGGACAACACCCAGACAAGGCCGGACAAGACCCGGACAAGGCCGGACAAGTCCGGACAAGACCCGGACAAGGCCGGACAAGACCGGACAAGACCCGGACAAGGCCGGACAAGACCGGACAAGACCCGGACAAGACCGGACAAGACCCAGACAAGACCGGACAAGTCCTTTGTCCCACCCCCGACATCAGTCTGAAGAAGGGTCTCGACCCGAAACGTCACCCATTCCTTCTCTCCCGAGATGCTGCCAGACCTGCTGAGTTACTCCAGCATTTTGTGAATAAATCAAGACCGGACAAGACCGGACAAGACCCAGACAAGACCGGACAAGACCCTGCAAGACCGGACAAGACCGGACAAGACCCATACAAGACCGGACAAGACCGAGACAAGACCCAGACAAGACCGGACAAGACCCAGACAAGACCGGACAAGACCCAGACAAGACCGGACAAGACCCAGACAAGACCGGACAAGACCGGACAAGACCGGACAAGACCCAGACAAGACCGGACAAGACCGAGACAAGACCCAGACAAGACCGGACAAGACCGGACAAGACCGGACAAGACCCAGACAAGACCGGACAAGACCCAGACAAGACCCGGACAAGACCGGACAAGACCGGACAAGACCGGACAAGACCCGGACAAGACCGGACAAGACCCAGACAAGACCGGACAAGACCGGACAAGACCCAGACAAGACCGGACAAGACCGGACAAGACCGGACGAGACCCAGACAAGACCGGACAAGACCGGACGAGACCCAGACAAGACCGGACAAGACCGGACGAGACCCAGACAAGACCGGACAAGACCGGACGAGACCCAGACAAGACCGGACAAGACCGGACGAGACCCAGACAAGACCGGACAAGACCGGACGAGACCCAGACAAGACCGGACAAGACCGGACGAGACCCAGACATGACCTGACAAGACCGGACAAGACCGGACGAGACCCAGACATGACCGGACAAGACCGGACGAGACCCAGACAAGACCGGACAAGACCGGACGAGACCCAGACAAGACCGGACAAGACCGGACGAGACCGAGACAAGACCGGACAAGACCAGACAAGGCCGGACAAGACCGGACAAGACCCAGACAAGGCCGGACAAGACCGGACAACACCCAGACAAGGCCGGACAAGACCCGGACAAGGCCGGACAAGTCCGGACAAGACCCGGACAAGGCCGGACAAGACCGGACAAGACCCGGACAAGGCCGGACAAGACCGGACAAGACCCGGACAAGACCGGACAAGACCCAGACAAGACCGGACAAGTCCTTTGTCCCACCCCCGACATCAGTCTGAAGAAGGGTCTCGACCCGAAACGTCACCCATTCCTTCTCTCCCGAGATGCTGCCAGACCTGCTGAGTTACTCCAGCATTTTGTGAATAAATCAAGACCGGACAAGACCGGACAAGACCCATACAAGACCGGACAAGACCCTGCAAGACCGGACAAGACCGGACAAGACCCGGACAAGACCGGACAAGACCGGACAAGACCCGGACAAGACCGGACAAACCGGACAAGACCCGGACAAGACAGGACAAGACCCGGACAAGACCGGACAAGACCGGACAAGACCGTACAAGACCGGACAAGACCCGGACAAGACCGGACAAGACCCAGACAAGACCGGACAAGACCGGACAAGACCGGACAAGACCAGACAAGACAGGACAAGACCGGACAAGACCCAGACAAGACCGGACAAGACCGGACAAGACCCAGACAAGACCGGATAAGACCGGACAAGACCCAGACAAGACCGGACAAGACCGGACAAGACCCAGACAAGACCGGACAAGACCGGACAAGACCCAGACAAGACCGGACAAGACCGGACAAGACCCAGACAAGACCGGACAAGACCGGACAAGACCCAGACAAGACTGGACAAGACCGGACAAGACCCAGACAAGACCGGACAAGACCGGACAAGACCCAGACAAGACCGGACAAGACCCGGACAAGACCGGACAAGACCGGACAAGACCCAGACAAGACCCAGACAAGACCCAGACAAGACCGGACAAGACCGGACAAGACCGGACAAGACCGGACAAGACCCAGACAAGACCGGACAAGACCGGACAAGACCGGACAAGACCCAGACAAGACCGGACAAGAACGGACAAGACCCAGACAAGACCGGACAAGACCGGACAAGAACGGACAAGACCCAGACAAGACCGGACAAGACCGGACAAGACACAGACAAGCCCCAGACAAGACCCAGACAAGACCCAGACAAGACCGGACAATACCCAGACAAGACCGGACAAGACCGGACAAGACCCAGACAAGACCGGACAAGACCGGACAAGACCCAGACAACACCGGACAAGACCGGACAAGACCCAGACAACACCGGACAAGACAGGACAAGACCCAGACAAGACCGGACAAGACCGGACAAGACCCAGACAAGACCGGACAAGACCCAGACAAGACCGGTCAAGACCGGACAAGACCGGACAAGACCCAAACAAGACCGGACAAGACCCAGACAAGACCGGACAAGACCGGACAAGACCGAACAAGACCGGACAAGACCCAGACAAGACCGGACAAGACCGGACAAGACCCAGACAAGACCGGACAAGACCCAGACAAGACCGGACAAGTCCGGACAAGACCCAGACAAGACCGGACAAGACCCGGACAAGACCGACAAGACCGGACAAGACCCAGACAAGACCGGACAAGACCCAGACAAGACCCAGACAAGACCGGACAAGACCCAGACAAGACCGGACATGACCCAGACAAGACCGGACAAGACCGGACAAGACCCAGACAAGACCGGACAAGACCCAGACAACACCTAACAAGACCGGACAAGACCCAGACAACACCGGACAAGACCCAGACAACACCGGACAAGACCCAGACAACACCGGACAAGACCCAGACAACACCGGACAAGACCGGACAAGACCGGACAAGACCCAGACAACACCGGACAAGACCCAGACAACACCGGACAAGACCGGACAAGACCCAGACAAGACCGGACAAGACCGGACAAGACCGGACAAGACCCAGACAAGACCGGACAAGACCGGACAAGACCCAGACAAGACCGGACAAGACCCAGACAAGACCGGACAAGACCCAGACAAGACCGGACAAGACCGGACAAGACCCAGACAAGACCGGACAAGTCCCAGACAAGACCGGACAAGACCCAGACAAGACCGGACAAGACCCAGACAAGACCGGACAAGACCCAGACAAGACCGGACAAGACCCAGACAAGACCGGACAAGACCGGACAAGACCGGACAAGACTGGACAAGACCCGGACAAGACCCGGACAAGACCCGGACAAGACCCGGACAAGACCCGGACAAGACCGGACTAGACCGGACAAGACCGGACAAGACCCAGACAAGACCGGACAAGACCGGACAAGACCGGACAAGACCCAGACAAGACCGGACAAGACCGGACAAGACCCAGACAAGACCGGACAAGACCGGACAAGACCCAGACAAGACCGGACAAGACCGGACAAGACCCAGACAAGACCGGACAAGACCGGACAAGAACGGACAAGACCCAGACAAGACCGGACAAGACCGGACAAGACACAGACAAGACCCAGACAAGACCCAGACAAGACCCAGACAAGACCGGACAATACCCAGACAAGACCGGACAAGACCGGACAAGACCCAGACAAGACCGGACAAGACCGGACAAGACCCAGACAACACCGGACAAGACCGGACAAGACCCAGACAACACCGGACAAGACAGGACAAGACCCAGACAACACCGGACAAGACCGGACAAGACCCAGACAAGACCGGACAAGACCCAGACAAGACCGGTCAAGACCGGACAAGACCGGACAAGACCCAAACAAGACCGGACAAGACCCAGACAAGACCGGACAAGACCGGACAAGACCGAACAAGACCGGACAAGACCCAGACAAGACCGGACAAGACCGGACAAGACCCAGACAAGACCGGACAAGACCCAGACAAGACCGGACAAGTCCGGACAAGACCCAGACAAGACCGGACAAGACCCGGACAAGACCGGACAAGACCGGACAAGACCCAGACAAGACCGGACAAGACCCAGACAAGACCCAGACAAGACCGGACAAGACCCAGACAAGACCGGACATGACCCAGACAAGACCGGACAAGACCGGACAAGACCCAGACAAGACCGGACAAGACCGGACAAGACCCAGACAAGACCTGACAAGACCGGACAAGACCCAGACAAGACCGGACAAGACCGGACAAGACCGGACAAGACCCAGACAAGACCGGACAAGATCCAGACAAGACCGGACAAGACCGGACAAGACCCAGACAAGACCGGACAAGAACGGACAAGAACCAGACAAGACCAGACAAGACCCAGACAAGACTGGACAAGACCCAGACAAGACCGGACAAGAACCAGACAAGACCGGACAAGACCGGACAAGACCCAGACAAGACCGGACAAGACCGGACAAGACCCAGACAAGACCGGACAAGACCCAGACAAGACCGGACAAGACCGGACAAGACCGGACAAGACCCAGACAAGACCCAGACAAGACCGTACAAGACCGGACAAGACCCAGACAAGACCAGACAAGACCGGACAAGACCCAGACAAGACCGGACAAGACCCAGACAAGACCGGACAAGACCGGACAAGACAGGACAAGACCGGACAAGACCCAGACAAGACCGGACAAGACCCAGACAACACCTAACAAGACCGGACAAGACCCAGACAACACCGGACAAGACCCAGACAACACCGGACAAGACCCAGACAACACCGGACAAGACCCAGACAACACCGGACAAGACCGGACAAGACCGGACAAGACCCAGACAACACCGGACAAGACCCAGACAACACCGGACAAGACCCAGACAAGACCGGACAAGACCGGACAAGACCGGACAAGACCCAGACAAGACCGGACAAGACCGGACAAGACCCAGACAAGACCGGACAAGACCCAGACAAGACCGGACAAGACCCAGACAAGACCGGACAAGACCCAGACAAGACCGGACAAGTCCCAGACAAGACCGGACAAGACCCAGACAAGACCGGACAAGACCCAGACAAGACCGGACAAGACCCAGACAAGACCGGACAAGACCCAGACAAGACCGGACAAGACCGGACAAGACCGGACAAGACTGGACAAGACCCGGACAAGACCCGGACAAGACCCGGACAAGACCGGACTAGACCGGACAAGACCGGACAAGACCCAGACAAGACCGGACAAGACCGGACAAGACCGGACAAGACCCAGACAAGACCGGACAAGACCGGACAAGACCCAGACAAGACCGGACAAGACCGGACAAGACCCAGACAAGACCGGACAAGACCGGACAAGACCCAGACAAGACCGGACAAGACCGGACAAGACCCAGACAAGACCGGACAAGACCCAGACAAGACCGGACAAGACCCAGACAAGACCGGACAAGACCGGACAAGACCCAGACAAGACCGGACAAGACCGGACAAGACCCAGACAAGACCTGACATGGAGGCGTGGCTGTGTTCTGTAGCTGCGGCTCACCGGCAGTCTCTCCATTTTTGTTGTTGTTTTTTTTGTCATTGTCGTTGTTAAATGTACGTTTTGTTTTATTTTTAATTCTGTGTATGTAGGGGGGTGGTGGGGGGGGGTTGGGGGACACCTATTTTTTCAAATCTCCTCCTCAACGGAGATGCGACCTTTACCGTGTCGTATCTCCGTTCGCGCTACGGCCTAACATCGTGGAGTCGGCAGCCTCCAGCTGGGATCGACCTCAAAGACTCCGGTCGCAGGGCCTGGACTTACCATCTCGGAGGCTTCGGCCGTGGGCCTTGCAGACCGCAACATCGGGAGCTCGCAGGTCCCTGGCTGGCGACCGGCTTTTGGGAGCTCCAGCCGTAACAGCTTCGACCGCCCCGAAGCGCGAGGTACGATCGACCCGCTCGCAGGCCCTTCATCACCCTGCGTGGCTCGGCCGCAGCACTTTCCATCGCCCGGTGGGGGCTCAGGACTTTCATCGGCCTGCTCGGCTCGGCCCTGGGACTTTCCATCGCCCAGTGGGGGCTCAGGACTTTCATCGGCCTGCTCGGCTCGGCCCTGGGACTTTCCATCGCCCGGTGGGGGCTTCAAAAAGTTGGGAGCCTCGATCACCTCGTGGCACCACGGGAGAAGAATGAGGAGGAGATAAGACTTTGCCTTCCATCACAGTGAGGGTATGCCTAGAGCAATCACTGTGATGGCTGTTTTGTGTAAAAAATTATATCTGTGTGTCTTGTGCTTTTTAATGTCTACTGCCGGACCCTGACGTGAGAGGACCCTGGCGTTGAGTATTCGCCGCTTTTCCGTCAGGATAGTTTGTCTGTTTGTTTCTATGTTAATTGTTTTTGTAAAGCGCTTTGAGCATGTGATAAGGCGCTATATAAAATAAATGGATTATTATTATTATTATTATTCGATCAGCTGAGAAGGTTGTTGGCTGAAACCTTCCCCCCCATTGACTGTATGGGCTGTATATATATGATATGATATGATATTGACGAACTGTACACTGCAAGGGCCAGGATGCGAGCAGGCAAGATCATCTCTGACCCCTCCAATTGTGACAATTGCTACACCAATACAGGAGAGACTTTGGGTCCAGGGCTCACCCTCTCAGTCACTCTCTCCCCTTCCCTGTCCCCCCTCGACGAGGAATGGTCCAATTAGTCTAGTAATATTATAAAGTAGAGAAGAGCAGAGCAAACACATTGAACATGGTTTGCCTACAATTGCTCATCATATTATGTAAAGGGCACATAGTCACTGGAGGAGCTCAAATCAATGACAAGGATGAAACCAGAACAAGGTTATATTCAACAAAATAAAATGAATTAATGCTCATTGTATTATTTCACGTGTGAGGAAGAGCAACATCAATACAAAGTATACAAAAAGTCAGCCTGGGATTTAAGGAAAAGTTATTTTATCCAAAGTGTGGTGAGAATACCAGGAGAATCTGTCTTAAGGGTGAGAGTTACGGGTGAGGGTTAAGGGTGAGGGTTAAGGGTGAGGGTGGTGAGTGTGGCCCGGCCCGGCCCGGCCCGTGTGGCCCGGCCCGGCCCGGTGAGTGTGGCCCGGCCCGTGTGGCCCAGCCCGGTGAGTCTGGCCCGGCCCGGCCCGGTGAGTGTGGCCCGGCCCGTGTGGCCCGGCCCGGCCCGGTGAGTGTGGCCCGGCCCGTGTGGCCCGGCCCGGCATGGTGAGTGTGGCCCGGCCCGTGTGGCCCGGCCCGGCCCGGTGAGTGTGGCCCGGCCAGTGTGGCCCGGCCCGTGTGGCCCAGCCCGGTGAGTGTGGCCCGGCCCGTGTGGCCCAGCCCGGTGAGTGTGGCCCGGCCCGGTGAGTGTGGCCCGGCCCGGTGAGTGTGGCCCGGCCCGGTGAGTGTGGCCCGGCCCGGTGAGTGTGGCCCGGCCCGGCCCGTGTGGCCCAGCCCTCACACTTAACCCTCACCCTTAACCCTCACCCTTAACATTCACCCTTAACCCTTAACCCTCACACTTAACCCTCACCCTTAAACCTTAACCCTCACCCTTAACCCTCACCCTTAACCCTCACCCTTAACTCTCACCCTTAACCCTCACCCTTAACCATCACCCTTAACCCTCACCCTTAACCCTCACCCTTAACCCTCACCCTTAACCCTCACCTTTAACCATCACCCTTAACCCTCACCCTTAACGCTCACCCTTAACCCTCACCCTTAACGCTCACCCTTAACCCTCACCCTTAACACTCACCCTTAACCCTTAACCCTCACCTTAACCCTCACCCTTAACACTCACCCATAACCCTCACCCTTACCCCTCACCCTTAACCCTCACCCTTAACCCTCACCCTTAACCCTCACCCTTAACCCTCACCCTTAACCCTCACCCTTAACCATCACCCTTAACCCTCACCCTTAACGCTCACCCTTAACCCTCACCCTTAACGCTCACACTTAACCCTCACCCTTAACACTCACCCTTAACCCTTAACCCTCACCCTTAACCCTCACCCTTAACCCTCACCCTTAACCCTCACCCTTAACCCTCACCCTTAACCCTCACCCTTAACCCTCACCCTTAACCATCACCCTTAACCCTCACCCTTAACGCTCACCCTTAACCCTCACCCTTAACGCTCACACTTAACCCTCACACTTAACCCTCACCCTTAACCCTCACCCTTAACCCTCACCCTTAACCCTCACCCTTAACCCTCACCCTTAACACTCACCCTTAACCCTTAACACTCACCCTTAACCCTCACCCTTAACTCTCACCCATATCCCTCACCCTTAACCCTCACCCTTAACCATCACCCTTAACCCTCACCCTTAACCCTCACCCTTAACCCTCACACTTAACCCTCACCCTTAATCCTTAACCCTCACCCTTAACACTTACCCTCAACCCTCACACTTAACCATCACCCTTAACCCTCACCCTTAACCCTCACCCTTAACACTCACCCTTAACCCTTAACACTCACCCTTAACCCTCACCCTTAACTCTCACCCATATCCCTCACCCTTATCCCTCACCCTTAACCCTCACCCTAAACCCTCACCCTTAACCCTCACCCTTAACCATCACCCTTAACCATCACCCTTAACCCTCACCCTTAACCCTCACCCTTAACCCTCACCCTTAACACTCACCCTTAACCCTTAACACTCACCCTTAACCCTCACCCTTAACTCTCACCCATATCCCTCACCCTTATCCCTCACCCTTAACCCTCACCCTTAACCCTCACCCTTAACCCTCACCCTTAACCTTCACTCACCCTTAACCCTCACCCTTAACCCTCACCCTTAACCATCACCCTTAACCCTCACCCTTAACTCTCACCCTTAACCATCACCCTTAACCCTCAGCCTTAACCCTCACTCTTAACACTCACCCTTATCCCTTAACCCTCACCCTTAACCCTCACCCTTAACCCTCACCCATAACACTCACCCTTACCCCACACCCTTAACCCTCACCCTTAACCATCACCCTTAACCCTCACCCTTAACCCGCACCCTTAACCCTCACCCTTAACCCTCACCCTTAACTCTCACCCTTAACCCTCACCCTTAACCATCACCCTTAACCCTCACCCTTAACCCTCACCCTTAACCCTCACCCTTAACCCTCACCCTTAACCATCACCCTTAACCCTCACCCTTAACCATCCCGGCCCGGTGAGTGTGGCCCGGCCCGGCCCGGTGAGTGTGGCCCGGCCCGTGTGGCCCGGCCCGGCCCGGCCCGGTGAGTGTGGCCCGGCCCGTGTGGCCCGGCCCGGCCCGGCCCGGTGAGTGTGGCCCGGCCCGTGTGGCCCGGCCCGGCCCGGTGAGTGTGGCCCGGCCCGGTGAGTGTGGCCCGGCCAGTATGGCCCAGCCCGGTGAGTGTGGCCCGGCCCGGTGAGTGTGGCCCGGTCAGTGTGGCCCGGCCCGGCCCGGTGAGTGTGGCCCGGCCCGGTGAGTGTGGCCCGGCCAGTGTGGCCCAGCCCGGTGAGTGTGGCCCGGCCCGGCCCGGTGAGTGTGGCCCGGCCAGTGTGGCCCAGCCCGGTGAGTGTGGCCCGGCCCGGCCCGGTGAGTGTGGCCCGGCCCGTGTGGCCCGGCCCGGCCCGGCCCGGTGAGTGTGGCCCGGCCCGGTGAGTGTGGCCCGGCCAGTGTGGCCCAGCCCGGTGAGTGTGGCCCGGCCCGGTGAGTGTGGCCCGGCCCGGCCCGTGTGGCCCAGCCCTCACACTTAACCCTCACCCTTAACCCTCACCCTTAACATTCACCCTTAACCCTTAACCCTCACACTTAACCCTCACCCTTAAACCTTAACCCTCACCCTTAACCCTCACCCTTAACCCTCACCCTTAACTCTCACCCTTAACCCTCACCCTTAACCATCACCCTTAACCCTCACCCTTAACCCTCACCCTTAACCCTCACCCTTAACCCTCACCTTTAACCATCACCCTTAACCCTCACCCTTAACGCTCACCCTTAACCCTCACCCTTAACGCTCACCCTTAACCCTCACCCTTAACACTCACCCTTAACCCTTAACCCTCACCTTAACCCTCACCCTTAACACTCACCCATAACCCTCACCCTTACCCCTCACCCTTAACCCTCACCCTTAACCCTCACCCTTAACCCTCACCCTTAACCCTCACCCTTAACCCTCACCCTTAACCATCACCCTTAACCCTCACCCTTAACGCTCACCCTTAACCCTCACCCTTAACGCTCACCCTTAACCCTCACCCTTAACACTCACCCTTAACCCTTAACCCTCACCCTTAACCCTCACCCTTAACACTCACCCATAACCCTCACCCTTACCCCTCACCCTTAACCCTCACCCTTAACCCTCACCCTTAACCCTCACCCTTAACCCTCACCCTTAACACTCACCCTTAACCCTCACCCTTAATTCTCACGCTTAACCCTCACCCTTAACCATCACCCTTAACCCTCACCCTTAACCCTCACCCTTAACCATCACCCTTAACCCTCACCCGTAACCCTCACCCTTAACCCTTAACCCTCACCCTTAACCATCACCCTTAACCCTCACCCTTAACCCTCAGCCTTAACCCTCACACTTAACCCTCACCCTTAATCCTTAAACCTCACCCTTAACCCTCACCCTTAACACTCACCCATAACCCTCACCCTTACCCCTCACCCTTAACCCTCACCCTTAACCATCACCCTTAACCCTCACCCTTAACCCTCACCCTTAACCCTCACCCTTAACACTCACCCTTAACCCTTAACACTCACCCTTAACCCTCACCCTTAACTCTCACCCATATCCCTCACCCTTAACCCTCACCCTTAACCCTCACCCTTAACCCTTAACCCTCACCCTTAACCATCACCCTTAACCCTCACCCTTAACCCACACCCTTAACCCTCACACTTAACCCTCACCCTTAATCCTTAACCCTCACCCTTAACACTTACCCTCAACCCTCACACTTAACCATCACCCTTAACCCTCACCCTTAACCCTCACCCTTAACACTCACCCTTAACCCTTAACACTCACCCTTAACCCTCACCCTTAACTCTCACCCATATCCCTCACCCTTATCCCTCACCCTTAACCCTCACCCTAAACCCTCACCCTTAACCCTCACCCTTAACCATCACCCTTAACCATCACCCTTAACCCTCACCCTTAACCCTCACCCTTAACCCTCACCCTTAACACTCACCCTTAACCCTTAACACTCACCCTTAACCCTCACCCTTAACTCTCACCCATATCCCTCACCCTTATCCCTCACCCTTAACCCTCACCCTTAACCCTCACCCTTAACCCTCACCCTTAACCTTCACTCACCCTTAACCCTCACCCTTAACCCTCACCCTTAACCATCACCCTTAACCCTCACCCTTAACTCTCACCCTTAACCATCACCCTTAACCCTCACCCTTAACCCTCACCCTTAACTCTCACCCATATCCCTCACCCTTAACCCTCACCCTTAACCCTCACCCTTAACCCTTAACCCTCACCCTTAACCATCACCCTTAACCCTCACCCTTAACCCACACCCTTAACCCTCACCCATAACCCTCACCCTTACCCCTCACCCTTAACCCTCACCCTTAACCCTCACCCTTAACCCTCACCCTTAACCCTCACCCTTAACCCTCACCCTTAACCATCACCCTTAACCCTCACCCTTAACGCTCACCCTTAACCCTCACCCTTAACGCTCACCCTTAACCCTCACCCTTAACACTCACCCTTAACCCATAACCCTCACCCTTAACCCTCAACCTTAACATTCACCCATAACCCTCACCCTTACCCCTCACCCTTAACCCTCACCCTTAACCCTCACCCTTAACCCTCACCCTTAACCCTCACCCTTAACACTCACCCTTAACCCTCACCCTTAATTCTCACGCTTAACCCTCACCCTTAACCATCACCCTTAACCCTCACCCTTAACCCTCACCCTTAACCATCACCCTTAACCCTCACCCTTAACCCTCACCCTTAACCCTTAACCCTCACCCTTAACCATCACCCTTAACCCTCACCCTTAACCCTCAGCCTTAACCCTCACACTTAACCCTCACCCTTAATCCTTAAACCTCACCCTTAACCCTCACCCTTAACACTCACCCATAACCCTCACCCTTACCCCTCACCCTTAACCCTCACCCTTAACCATCACCCTTAACCCTCACCCTTAACCCTCACCCTTAACCCTCACCCTTAACACTCACCCTTAACCCTTAACACTCACCCTTAACCCTCACCCTTAACTCTCACCCATATCCCTCACCCTTAACCCTCACCCTTAACCCTCACCCTTAACCCTTAACCCTCACCCTTAACCATCACCCTTAACCCTCACCCTTAACCCACACCCTTAACCCTCACACTTAACCCTCACCCTTAATCCTTAACCCTCACCCTTAACACTTACCCTCAACCCTCACACTTAACCATCACCCTTAACCCTCACCCTTAACCCTCACCCTTAACACTCACCCTTAACCCTTAACACTCACCCTTAACCCTCACCCTTAACTCTCACCCATATCCCTCACCCTTATCCCTCACCCTTAACCCTCACCCTAAACCCTCACCCTTAACCCTCACCCTTAACCATCACCCTTAACCATCACCCTTAACCCTCACCCTTAACCCTCACCCTTAACCCTCACCCTTAACACTCACCCTTAACCCTTAACACTCACCCTTAACCCTCACCCTTAACTCTCACCCATATCCCTCACCCTTATCCCTCACCCTTAACCCTCACCCTTAACCCTCACCCTTAACCCTCACCCTTAACCTTCACTCACCCTTAACCCTCACCCTTAACCCTCACCCTTAACCATCACCCTTAACCCTCACCCTTAACTCTCACCCTTAACCATCACCCTTAACCCTCAGCCTTAACCCTCACTCTTAACACTCACCCTTATCCCTTAACCCTCACCCTTAACCCTCACCCTTAACCCTCACCCATAACACTCACCCTTACCCCACACCCTTTACCCTCACCCTTAACCATCACCCTTAACCCTCACCCTTAACCCTCACCCTTAACCCTCACCCTTAACCCTCACCCTTAACTCTCACCCTTAACCCTCACCCTTAACCATCACCCTTAACCCTCACCCTTAACCCTCACCCTTAACCCTCACCCTTAACCCTCACCCTTAACCATCACCCTTAACCCTCACCCTTAACCATCACCCTTAACCATCACCCTTAACCCTCACCCTTAACCCTCACACTTAACCCTCACCCTTAACCCTCACCCTTAACCATCACCCTTAACCCTCACCCTTAACGCTCACCCTTAACCCTCACCCTTAACCCTCACACTTAACACTCACCCTTAACCCTTAACCCTCACCCTTAACCCTCACCCTTAACACTCACCCATAACCCTCACCCTTACCCCTCACCCTTAACCCTCACCCTTAACCCTCACCCTTAACCCTCACCCTTAACCCTCACCCTTAACCCTCACCCTTAACCATCACCCTTAACCCTCACTCTTAACACTCACCCTTAACCCTCACCCTTAACGCTCACCCTTAACCCTCAGCCTTAACACTCACCCTTAACCCTTAACCCTCACCCTTAACCCTCACCCTTAACCATCACCCTTAACCCTCACCCTTAACGCTCACCCTTAACCCTCACCCTTAACGCTCACCCTTAACCCTCACCCTTAACTCTCACCCTTAACCCTCACCTTTAACCATCACCCTTAACCCTCACCCTTAACCCTCACCCTTAACCATCACCCTTAACCCTCAGCCTTAACCCTCACTCTTAACACTCACCCTTAACCCTTAACCCTCACCCTTAACCCTCAGCCTTAACCCTCACCCTTAACCATCACCCTTAACCATCACCCTTAACCCTCACCCTTAACCCTCACCCTTAACCCTCACCCTTAACACTCACCCTTAACCCTTAACACTCACCCTTAACCCTCACCCTTAACTATCACCCATATCCCTCACCCTTATCCCTCACCCTTAACCCTCACCCTTAACCCTCACCCTTAACCCTCACCCTTAACACTCACCCTTAACCCTCACCCTTAACCTTCACTCACCCTTAACCCTCACCCTTAACCCTCACCGTTAACCCTCACCCTTAACCCTCACCCTTAACCATCACCCTTAACCCTCAGCCTTAACCCTCACTCTTAACACTCACCCTTAACCCTTAACCCTCACCCTTAACCCTCACCCTTAACCCTCACCCTTAACCCTCACCCATAACACTCACCCTTACCCCACACCCTTAACCCTCACCCTTAACCATCACCCTTAACCCTCACCCTTAACCCTCACCCTTAACCCTCACCCTTAACCCTCACCCTTAACTCTCACCCTTAACCCTCACCCTTAACCATCACCCTTAACCCTCACCCTTAACCCTCACCCTTAACCCTCACCCTTAACCCTCACCCTTAACCATCACCCTTAACCCTCACCCTTAACCATCACCCTTACCCATCACCCTTAACCCTCACCCTTAACCCTCACCCTTAACCCTCACCCTTAACCCTCACCCTTAACCATCACCCTTAACCCTCACCCTTAACGCTCACCCTTAACCCTCACCCTTAACCCTCACCCTTAACCCTCACCCTTAACACTCACCCTTAACCCTTAACCCTCACCCTTAACCCTCACCCTTAACACTCACCCATAACCCTCACCCTTACCCCTCACCCTTAACCCTCACCCTTAACCCTCACCCTCAACCCTCACACTTAACCATCACCCTTAACCCTCACCCTTAACCCTCACCCTTAACACTCACCCTTAACCCTTAACCCTCACACTTAACCCTCACCCTTAACCCTCACCCTTAACCATCACCCTTAACCATCACCCTTAACCCTCACCCTTAACCCTCACCCTTAACCCTCACCCTTAACACTCACCCTTAACCCTTAACACTCACCCTTAACCCTCACCCTTAACTCTCACCCATATCCCTCACCCTTAACCCTCACCCTTAACCCTCACCCTTAACCCTTAACCCTCACCCTTAACCATCACCCTTAACCCTCACCCTTAACCCTCACCCTTAACCCTCACACTTAACCCTCACCCTTAATCCTTAACCCTCACCCTTAACACTTACCCTCAACCCTCACACTTAACCATCACCCTTAACCCTCACCCTTAACCCTCACCCTTAACACTCACCCTTAACCCTTAACACTCACCCTTAACCCTCACCCTTAACTCTCACCCATATCCCTCACCCTTATCCCTCACCCTTAACCCTCACCCTAAACCCTCACCCTTAACCCTCACCCTTAACCATCACCCTTAACCATCACCCTTAACCCTCACCCTAAACCCTCACCCTTAACCCTCACCCTTAACACTCACCCTTAACCCTTAACACTCACCCTTAACCCTCACCCTTAACTCTCACCCATATCCCTCACCCTTATCCCTCACCCTTAACCCTCACCCTTAACCCTCACCCTTAACCCTCACCCTTAACCTTCACTCACCCTTA
This sequence comes from Rhinoraja longicauda, assembly GCF_053455715.1. Taxonomy (NCBI): domain Eukaryota; kingdom Metazoa; phylum Chordata; class Chondrichthyes; order Rajiformes; family Arhynchobatidae; genus Rhinoraja; species Rhinoraja longicauda. The sequence continues at coordinate 147,006 of NW_027601292.1, forward strand.
ACCCTCACCCTTAACCCTCACCCTTAACCATCACCCTTAACCCTCACCCTTAACTCTCACCCTTAACCATCACCCTTAACCCTCAGCCTTAACCCTCACTCTTAACACTCACCCTTATCCCTTAACCCTCACCCTTAACCCTCACCCTTAACCCTCACCCATAACACTCACCCTTACCCCACACCCTTAACCCTCACCCTTAACCATCACCCTTAACCCTCACCCTTAACCCTCACCCTTAACACTCACCCTTAACCCTCACCCTTAACTCTCACCCTTAACCCTCACCCTTAACCATCACCCTTAACCCTCACCCTTAACCCTCACCCTTAACCCTCACCCTTAACCCTCACCCTTAACCATCACCCTTAACCCTCACCCTTAACCATCACCCTTAACCATCACCCTTAACCCTCACCCTTAACCCTCACACTTAACCCTCACCCTTAACCCTCACCCTTAACCATCACCCTTAACCCTCACCCTTAACGCTCACCCTTAACCCTCACCCTTAACCCTTAACCCTCACCCTTAACCCTCACCCTTAACACTCACCCATAACCCTCACCCTTACCCCTCACCCTTAACCCTCACCCTTAACCTTCACCCTTAACCCTCACCCTTAACCCTCACCCTTAACCCTCACCCTTAACCATCACCCTTAACCCTCACTCTTAACACTCACCCTTAACCCTCACCCTTAACGCTCACCCTTAACCCTCAGCCTTAACACTCACCCTTAACCCTTAACCCTCACCCTTAACCCTCACCCTTAACCATCACCCTTAACCCTCACCCTTAACGCTCACCCTTAACCCTCACCCTTAACGCTCACCCTTAACCCTCACCCTTAACTCTCACCCTTAACCCTCACCTTTAACCATCACCCTTAACCCTCACCCTTAACCCTCACCCTTAACCATCACCCTTAACCCTCAGCCTTAACCCTCACTCTTAACACTCACCCTTAACCCTTAACCCTCACCCTTAACCCTCACCCTTAACCCTCACCCTTAACCATCACCCGTAACCATCACCCTTAACCCTCACCCTTAACCCTCACCCTTAACCCTCACCCTTAACACTCACCCTTAACCCTTAACACTCACCCTTAACCCTCACCCTTAACTCTCACCCATATCCCTCACCCTTATCCCTCACCCTTAACCCTCACCCTTAACCCTCACCCTTAACCCTCACCCTTAACACTCACCCTTAACCCTCACCCTTAACCTTCACTCACCCTTAACCCTCACCCTTAACCCTCACCGTTAACCCTCACCCTTAACCCTCACCCTTAACCATCACCCTAAACCCTCAGCCTTAACCCTCACTCTTAACACTCACCCTTAACCCTTAACCCTCACCCTTAACCCTCACCCTTAACCCTCACCCTTAACCCTCACCCATAACACTCACCCTTACCCCACACCCTTAACCCTCACCCTTAACCATCACCCTTAACCCTCACCCTTAACCCTCACCCTTAACCCTCACCCTTAACCCTCACCCTTAACTCTCACCCTTAACCCTCACCCTTAACCATCACCCTTAACCCTCACCCTTAACCCTCACCCTTAACCCTCACCCTTAACCCTCACCCTTAACCATCACCCTTAACCCTCACCCTTAAACATCACCCTTACCCATCACCCTTAACCCTCACCCTTAACCCTCACCCTTAACCCTCACCCTTAACCCTCACCCTTAACCATCACCCTTAACCCTCACCCTTAACGCTCACCCTTAACCCTCACCCTTAACGCTCACCCTTAACCCTCACCCTTAACACTCACCCTTAACCCTTAACCCTCACCCTTAACCCTCACCCTTAACACTCACCCTTAACACTCACCCTTAACCCTTAACCCTCACCCTTAACCCTCACCCTTAACCCTCACCCTTAACGCTCACCCTTAACCCTCACCCTTAACGCTCACCCTTAACCCTCACCCTTAACACTCACCCTTAACCCTTAACCCTCACCCTTAACCCTCACCCTTAACACTCACCCATAACCCTCACCCTTACCCCTCACCCTTAACCCTCACCCTTAACCCTCACCCTTAACCCTCACCCTTAACACTCACCCTTAACCCTTAACCCTCACCCTTAACCCTCACCCTTAACACTCACCCATAACCCTCACCCTTACCCCTCACCCTTAACCCTCACCCTTAACCCTCACCCTTAACCCTCACCCTTAACCCTCACCCTTAACCCTCACCCTTAACCCTCACCCTTAATTCTCACGCTTAACCCTCACCCTTAACCCTTAACCCTCACCCTTAACCATCACCCTTAACCCTCACCCTTAACCCTCACACATAACCCTCACCCTTAATCCTTAACCCTCACCCTTAACACTTACCCTTAACCCTCACCCTTAACCCTCACCCTTAACCCTCACCCTTAACGCTCACCCTTAACCCTCACCCTTAACGCTCACCCTTAACCCTCACCCTTAACACTCACCCTTAACCCTTAACCCTCACCCTTAACCCTCACCCTTAACACTCACCCATAACCCTCACCCTTACCCCTCACCCTTAACCCTCACCCTTAACCCTCACCCTTAACCCTCACCCTTAACCCTCACCCTTAACCCTCACCCTTAACCCTCACCCTTAATTCTCACGCTTAACCCTCACCCTTAACCCTTAACCCTCACCCTTAACCATCACCCTTAACCCTCACCCTTAACCCTCACACTTAACCCTCACCCTTAATCCTTAACCCTCACCCTTAACACTTACCCTCAACCCTCACACTTAACCATCACCCTTAACCCTCACCCTTAACCCTCACCCTTAACACTCACCCTTAACCCTTAACCCTCACACTTAACCCTCACCCTTAACCCTCACCCTTAACCCTCACCCTTAACCCTCACCCTTAACCCTCACCCTTAATTCTCACGCTTAACCATCACCCTTAACCATCACCCTTAACCCTCACCCTTAACCCTCACCCTTAACCCTCACCCTTAACCCTCACCCTTAACCCTCACCCTTAACCCTTAACCCTCACCATTAACCATCACCCTTAGCCCTCACCCTTAACCCTCACCCTTAACCCTCACACTTAACCCTCACCCTTAATCCTTAACCCTCACCCTTAACACCTACCCTCAACCCTCACACTTAACCATCACCCATAACCCTCACCTTTAACCCTCACCCTTAACACTCACCCTTAACCCTTAACCCTCACACTTAACCCTCACCCTTAACCCTCACCCTTAACCATCACCCTTAACCATCACCCTTAACCCTCACCCTTAACCCTCACCCTTAACCCTCACCCTTAACACTCACCCTTAACCCTTAACACTCACCCTTAACCCTCACCCTTAACACTCACCCTTAACCCTTAACCCTCACACTTAACCCTCACCCTTAATCCTTAACCCTCACCCTTAACACCTACCCTCAACCCTCACACTTAACCATCACCCTTAACCCTCACCCTTAACCCTCACCCTTAACACTCACCCTCACCCTTAACCCTCACCCTTAACCATCACCCTTAACCATCACCCTTAACCTCACCCTTAACCCTCACCCTTAACCCTCACCCTTAACACTCACCCTTAACCCTTAACACTCACCCTTAACCCTCACCCTTAACCTTCACTCACCCTTAACCCTCACCCTTAACCCTCACCCTTAACCATCACCCTTAACCCTCACCCTTAACCCTCACCCTTACCATCACACTTAACCCTCAGCCTTAACCCTCACTCTTAACACTCACCCTTAACCCTTAACCCTCACCCTTAACCCTCACCCTTAACCCTCACCCTTAACCATCACCCTTAACCATCACCCTTAACCCTCACCCTTAACCCTCACCCTTAACCCTCACCCTTAACACTCACCCTTAACCCTTAACACTCACCCTTAACCCTCACCCTTAACTCTCACCCATATCCCTCACCCTTATCCATCACCCTTAACCCTCACCCTTAACCCTCACCCTTAACCCTCACCCTTAACACTCACCCTTAACCCTCACCCTTAACCTTCACTCACCCTTAACCCTCACCCTTAACCCTCACCCTTAACCATCACCCTTAACCCTCACCCTTAACCCTCACCCTTAACCATCACCCTTAACCCTCAGCCTTAACCCTCACTCTTAACACTCACCCTTAACCCTTAACCCTCACCCTTAACCCTCCCCCTTAACCCTCACCCTTAACCCTCACCCATAACACTCACCCTTACCCCACACCCTTAACCCTCACCCTTAACCATCACCCTTAACCCTCACCCTTAACCCTCACCCTTAACCCTCACCCTTAACCCTCACCCTTAACTCTCACCCTTAACCCTCACCCTTAACCATCACCCTTAACCCTCACCCTTAACCCTCACCCTTAACCCTCACCCTTAACCCTCACCCTTAACCATCATCCTTAACCCTCACCCTTAACCATCACCCTTAACCATCACCCTTAACCCTCACCCTTAACCCTCACCCTTAACCCTCACCCTTAACCCTCACCCTTAACCATCACCCTTAACCCTCACCCTTAACGCTCACCCTTAACCCTCACCCTTAACGCTCACCCTTAACCCTCACCCTTAACACTCACCCTTAACCCTTAACCCTCACCCTTAACCCTCACCCTTAACACTCACCCATAACCCTCACCCTTACCCCTCACCCTTAACCCTCACCCTTAACCCTCACCCTTAACCCTCACCCTTAACCCTCACCCTTAACCCTAACCCTTAACCATCACCCTTAACCCTCACCCTTAACGCTCACCCTTAACCCTCACCCTTAACGCTCACCCTTAACCCTCAGCCTTAACACTCACCCTTAACCCTTAACCCTCACCCTTAACACTCACCCTTAACCATCACCCTTAACCCTCACCCTTAACGCTCACCCTTAACCCTCACCCTTAACGCTCACCCTTAACCCTCACCCTTAACTCTCACCCTTAACCCTCACCTTTAACCATCACCCTTAACCCTCACCCTTATCCCTCACCCTTAACCATCACCCTTAAACCTCAGCCTTAACCCTCACTCTTAACACTCACCCTTAACCCTTAACCCTCACCCTTAACCCTCACCCTTAACCCTCACCCTTAACCATCACCCTTAACCATCACCCTTAACCCTCACCCTTAACCCTCACCCTTAACCCTCACCCTTAACACTCATCCTTAACCCTTAACACTCACCCTTAACCCTCACCCTTAACTCTCACCCATATCCCTCACCCTTATCCCTCACCCTTAACCCTCACCCTTAACCCTCACCCTTAACCCTCACCCTTAACACTCACCCTTAACCCTCACCCTTAACCTTCACTCACCCTTAACCCTCACCCTTAACCCTCACCCTTAACCATCACCCTGAACCCTCACCCTTAACCCTCACCCTTAACCCTCACCCTTAACTCTCACCCTTAACCCTCACCCTTAACCATCACCCTTAACCCTCACCCTTAACCCTCACCCTTAACCCTCACCCTTAACCCTCACCCTTAACCATCACCCTTAACCCTCACCCTTAACCATCACCCTTACCCATCACCCTTAACCCTCACCCTTAACCCTCACCCTTAACCCTCACCCTTAACCCTCACCCTTAACCATCACCCTTAACCCTCACCCTTAACGCTCACCCTTAACCCTCACCCTTAACGCTCACCCTTAACCCTCACCCTTAACACTCACCCTTAACCCTTAACCCTCACCCTTAACCCTCACCCTTAACACTCACCCATAACCCTCACCCTTACCCCTCACCCTTAACCCTCACCCTTAACCCTCACCCTTAACCCTCACCCTTAACCCTCACCCTTAACCCTCACCCTTAACCATCACCCTTAACCCTCACCCTTAACGCTCACCCTTAACCCTCACCCTTAACGCTCACCCTTAACCCTCACCCTTAACACTCACCCTTAACCCTTAACCCTCACCCTTAACCCTCACCCTTAACACTCACCCATAACCCTCACCCTTACCCCTCACCCTTAACCCTCACCCTTAACCCTCACCCTTAACCCTCACCCTTAACCCTCACCCTTAACCCTCACCCTTAACCCTCACCCTTAACCCTCACCCTTAATTCTCACGCTTAACCCTTAACCCTCACCCTTAACCCTCACCCTTATCCCTTAACCCTCACCCTTAACCCTCACCCTTAACCCTCACCCTTAACCCTCACCCATAACACTCACCCTTACCCCACACCCTTAACCCTCACCCTTAACCATCACCCTTAACCCTCACCCTTAACCCTCACCCTTAACCCTCACCCTTAACCCTCACCCTTAACTCTCACCCTTAACCCTCACCCTTAACCATCACCCTTAACCCTCACCCTTAACCCTCACCCTTAACCCTCACCCTTAACCCTCACCCTTAACCGTCACCCTTAACCGTCACCCTTAACCCTCACCCTTAACCATCACCCTTAACCATCACCCTTAACCCTCACCCTTAACCCTCACACTTAACCCTCACCCTTAACCCTCACCCTTAACCATCACCCTTAACCCTCACCCTTAACGCTCACCCTTAACCCTCACCCTTAACCCTCACACTTAACACTCACCCTTAACACTTAACCCTCACCCTTAACCCTCACCCTTAACACTCACCCATAACCCTCACCCTTACCCCTCACCCTTAACCCTCACCCTTAACCCTCACCCTTAACCCTCACCCTTAACCCTCACCCTTAACCCTCACCCTTAACCATCACCCTTAACCCTCACTCTTAACACTCACCCTTAACCCTCACCCTTAACGCTCACCCTTAACCCTCAGCCTTAACACTCACCCTTAACCCTTAACCCTCACCCTTAACCCTCACCCTTAACCATCACCCTTAACCCTCACCCTTAACGCTCACCCTTAACCCTCACCCTTAACGCTCACCCTTAACCCTCACCCTTAACTCTCACCCTTAACCCTCACCTTTAACCATCACCCTTAACCCTCACCCTTAACCCTCACCCTTAACCATCACCCTTAACCCTCAGCCTTAACCCTCACTCTTAACACTCACCCTTAACCCTTAACCCTCACCCTTAACCCTCACCCTTAACCCTCACCCTTAACCATCACCCTTAACCATCACCCTTAACCCTCACCCTTAACCCCCACCCTTAACCCTCACCCTTAACACTCACCCTTAACCCTTAACACTCACCCTTAACCCTCACCCTTAACTCTCACCCATATCCCTCACCCTTATCCCTCACCCTTAACCCTCACCCTTAACCCTCACCCTTAACCCTCACCCTTAACACTCACCCTTAACCCTCACCCTTAACCTTCACTCACCCTTAACCCTCACCCTTAACCCTCACCCTTAACCATCACCCTTAACCCTCACCCTTAACCCTCACCCTTAACCATCACCCTTAACCCTCAGCCTTAACCCTCACTCTTAACACTCACCCTTAACCCTTAACCCTCACCCTTAACCCTCACCCTTAACCCTCACCCTTAACCCTCACCCATAACACTCACCCTTACCCCACACCCTTAACCCTCACCCTTAACCATCACCCTTAACCCTCACCCTTAACCCTCACCCTTAACCCTCACCCTTAACCCTCACCCTTAACTCTCACCCTTAACCCTCACCCTTAACCATCACCCTTAACCCTCACCCTTAACCCTCACCCTTAACCCTCACCCTTAACCCTCACCCTTAACCATCACCCTTAACCCTCACCCTTAACCATCACCCTTACCCATCACCCTTAACCCTCACCCTTAACCCTCACCCTTAACCCTCACCCTTAACCCTCACCCTTAACCATCACCCTTAACCCTCACCCTTAACGCTCACCCTTAACCCTCACCCTTAACGCTCACCCTTAACCCTCACCCTTAACACTCACCCTTAACCCTTAACCCTCACCCTTAACCCTCACCCTTAACACTCACCCTTAACACTCACCCTTAACCCTTAACCCTCACCCTTAACCCTCACCCTTAACCCTCACCCTTAACGCTCACCCTTAACCCTCACCCTTAACGCTCACCCTTAACCCTCACCCTTAACACTCACCCTTAACCCTTAACCCTCACCCTTAACCCTCACCCTTAACACTCACCCATAACCCTCACCCTTACCCCTCACCCTTAACCCTCACCCTTAACCCTCACCCTTAACCCTCACCCTTAACCCTCACCCTTAACCCTCACCCTTAACCCTCACCCTTAATTCTCACGCTTAACCCTCACCCTTAACCATCACCCTTAACCCTCACCCTTAACCCTCACCCTTAACCCTCACCCTTAACCCTCACCCTTAACCCTCACCCTTAACCCTTAACCCTCACCCTTAACCATCACCCTTAACCCTCACCCTTAACCCTCACACTTAACCCTCACCCTTAATCCTTAACCCTCACCCTTAACACTTACCCTCAACCCTCATACTTAACCATCACCCTTAACCCTCACCCTTAACCCTCACCCTTAACACTCACCCTTAACCCTTAACCCTTAACCCTCACACTTAACCCTCACCCTTAACCCTCACCCTTAACCCTCACCCTTAACCCTCACCCTTAACCCTCACCCTTAATTCTCACGCTTAACCATCACCCTTAACCATCACCCTTAACCCTCACCCTTAACCCTCACCCTTAACCCTCACCCTTAACCCTCACCCTTAACCCTCACCCTTAACCCTTAACCCTCACCCTTAACCATCACCCTTAACCCTCACCCTTAACCCTCACCCTTAACCCTCACACTTAACCCTCACCCTTAATCCTTAACCCTCACCCTTAACACCTACCCTCAACCCTCAAACTTAACCATCACCCTTAACCCTCACCCTTAACCCTCACCCTTAACACTCACCCTTAACCCTTAACCCTCACACTTAACCCTCACCCTTAACCCTCACCCTTAACCATCACCCTTAACCATCACCCTTAACCCTCACCCTTAACCCTCACCCTTAACCCTCACCCTTAACACTCACCCTTAACCCTTAACACTCACCCTTAACCCTCACCCTTAACTCTCACCAATATCCCTCACCCTTATCCCTCACCCTTAACCCTCACCCTTAACCCTCACCCTTAACCCTCACCCTTAACACTCACCCTTAACCCTCACCCTTAACCTTCACTCACCCTTAACCCTCACCCTTAACCCTCACCCTTAACCATCACCCTTAACCCTCACCCTTAACCCTCACCCTTAACCATCACACTTAACCCTCAGCCTTAACCCTCACTCTTAACACTCACCCTTAACCCTTAACCCTCACCCTTAACCCTCACCCTTAACCCTCACCCTTAACCATCACCCTTAACCATCACCCTTAACCCTCACCCTTAACCCTCACCCTTAACCCTCACCCTTAACACTCACCCTTAACCCTTAACACTCACCCTTAACCCTCACCCTTAACTCTCACCCATATCCCTCACCCTTATCCATCACACTTAACCCTCACCCTTAACCCTCACCCTTAACCCTCACCCTTAACACTCACCCTTAACCCTCACCCTTAACCTTCGCTCACCCTTAACCCTCACCCTTAACCCTCACCCTTAACCATCACCCTTAACCCTCACCCTTAACCCTCACCCTTAACCATCACCCTTAACCCTCAGCCTTAAATCTCACTCTTAACACCCACCCTTAACCCTTAACCCTCACCCTTAACCCTCCCCCTTAACCCTCACCCTTAACCCTCACCCATAACACTCACCCTTACCCCACACCCTTAACCCTCACCCTTAACCATCACCCTTAACCCTCACCCTTAACCCTCACCCTTAACCCTCACCCTTAACCCTCACGCTTAACTCTCACCCTTAACCCTCACCCTTAACCATCACCCTTAACCCTCACCCTTAACCATCACCCTTAACCCTCACCCTTAACCCTCACCCTTAACCATCACCCTTAACCCTCACCCTTAACCATCACCCTTAACCATCACCCTTAACCCTCACCCTTAACCCTCACCCTTAACCCTCACCCTTAACCCTCACCCTTAACCATCACCCTTAACCCTCACCCTTAACGCTCACCCTTAACCCTCACCCTTAACGCTCACCCTTAACCCTCACCCTTAACGCTCACCCTTAACCCTTAACCCTCACCCTTAACCCTCACCCTTAACATTCACCCATAACCCTCACCCTTACCCCTCACCCTTAACCCTCACCCTTAACCCTCACCCTTAACCCTCACCCTTAACCCTCACCCTTAACCCTCACCCTTAACCATCACCCTTAACCCTCACCCTTAACGCTCACCCTTAACCCTCACCCTTAACGCTCACCCTTAACCCTCAGCCTTAACACTCACCCTTAACCCTTAACCCTCACCCTTAACCCTCACCCTTAACGCTCACCCTTAACCCTCAGCCTTAACACTCACCCTTAACCCTTAACCCTCACCCTTAACCCTCACCCATAACCCTCACCCTTACCCCTCACCCTTAACCCTCACCCTTAACCCTCACCCTTAACCCTCACCCTTAACCCTCACCCTTAACCCTCACCCTTAACCATCACCCTTAACCCTCACTCTTAACACTCACCCTTAACCCTCACCCTTAACGCTCACCCTTAACCCTCAGCCTTAACACTCACCCTTAACCCTTAACCCTCACCCTTAACCCTCACCCTTAACCATCACCCTTAACCCTCACCCTTAACGCTCACCCTTAACCCTCACCCTTAACGCTCACCCTTAACCCTCACCCTTAACTCTCACCCTTAACCCTCACCTTTAACCATCACCCTTAACCCTCACCCTTAACCCTCACCCTTAACCATCACCCTTAACCCTCAGCCTTAACCCTCACTCTTAACACTCACCCTTAACCCTTAACCCTCACCCTTAACCCTCACCCTTAACCCTCACCCTTAACCATCACCCTTAACCATCACCCTTAACCCTCACCCTTAACCCCCACCCTTAACCCTCACCCTTAACACTCACCCTTAACCCTTAACACTCACCCTTAACCCTCACCCTAAACCCTCACCCTTAACCCTCACCCTTAACCATCACCCTTAACCATCACCCTTAACCCTCACCCTTAACCCTCACCCTTAACCCTCACCCTTAACACTCACCCTTAACCCTTAACACTCACCCTTAACCCTCACCCTTAACTCTCACCCATATCCCTCACCCTTATCCCTCACCCTTAACCCTCACCCTTAACCCTCACCCTTAACCCTCACCCTTAACCTTCACTCACCCTTAACCCTCACCCTTAACCCTCACCCTTAACCATCACCCTTAACCCTCACCCTTAACTCTCACCCTTAACCATCACCCTTAACCCTCACCCTTAACCCTCACCCTTAACTCTCACCCATATCCCTCACCCTTAACCCTCACCCTTAACCCTCACCCTTAACCCTTAACCCTCACCCTTAACCATCACCCTTAACCCTCACCCTTAACCCACACCCTTAACCCTCACCCATAACCCTCACCCTTACCCCTCACCCTTAACCCTCACCCTTAACCCTCACCCTTAACCCTCACCCTTAACCCTCACCCTTAACCCTCACCCTTAACCATCACCCTTAACCCTCACCCTTAACGCTCACCCTTAACCCTCACCCTTAACGCTCACCCTTAACCCTCACCCTTAACACTCACCCTTAACCCTTAACCCTCACCCTTAACCCTCACCCTTAACACTCACCCATAACCCTCACCCTTACCCCTCACCCTTAACCCTCACCCTTAACCCTCACCCTTAACCCTCACCCTTAACCCTCACCCTTAACACTCACCCTTAACCCTCACCCTTAATTCTCACGCTTAACCCTCACCCTTAACCATCACCCTTAACCCTCACCCTTAACCCTCACCCTTAACCATCACCCTTAACACTCACCCTTAACCCTCACCCTTAACCCTTAACCCTCACCCTTAACCATCACCCTTAACCCTCACCCTTAACCCTCAGCCTTAACCCTCACACTTAACCCTCACCCTTAATCCTTAAACCTCACCCTTAACCCTCACCCTTAACACTCACCCATAACCCTCACCCTTACCCCTCACCCTTAACCCTCACCCTTAACCATCACCCTTAACCCTCACCCTTAACCCTCACCCTTAACCCTCACCCTTAACACTCACCCTTAACCCTTAACACTCACCCTTAACCCTCACCCTTAACTCTCACCCATATCCCTCACCCTTAACCCTCACCCTTAACCCTCACCCTTAACCCTTAACCCTCACCCTTAACCATCACCCTTAACCCTCACCCTTAACCCACACCCTTAACCCTCACACTTAACCCTCACCCTTAATCCTTAACCCTCACCCTTAACACTTACCCTCAACCGTCACACTTAACCATCACCCTTAACCCTCACCCTTAACCCTCACCCTTAACACTCACCCTTAACCCTTAACACTCACCCTTAACCCTCACCCTTAACTCTCACCCATATCCCTCACCCTTATCCCTCACCCTTAACCCTCACCCTAAACCCTCACCCTTAACCCTCACCCTTAACCATCACCCTTAACCATCACCCTTAACCCTCACCCTTAACCCTCACCCTTAACCCTCACCCTTAACACTCACCCTTAACCCTTAACACTCACCCTTAACCCTCACCCTTAACTCTCACCCATATCCCTCACCCTTATCCCTCACCCTTAACCCTCACCCTTAACCCTCACCCTTAACCCTCACCCTTAACCTTCACTCACCCTTAACCCTCACCCTTAACCCTCACCCTTAACCATCACCCTTAACCCTCACCCTTAACTCTCACCCTTAACCATCACCCTTAACCCTCAGCCTTAACCCTCACTCTTAACACTCACCCTTATCCCTTAACCCTCACCCTTAACCCTCACCCTTAACCCTCACCCATAACACTCACCCTTACCCCACACCCTTTACCCTCACCCTTAACCATCACCCTTAACCCTCACCCTTAACCCTCACCCTTAACCCTCACCCTTAACCCTCACCCTTAACTCTCACCCTTAACCCTCACCCTTAACCATCACCCTTAACCCTCACCCTTAACCCTCACCCTTAACCCTCACCCTTAACCCTCACCCTTAACCATCACCCTTAACCCTCACCCTTAACCATCACCCTTAACCATCACCCTTAACCCTCACCCTTAACCCTCACACTTAACCCTCACCCTTAACCCTCACCCTTAACCATCACCCTTAACCCTCACCCTTAACGCTCACCCTTAACCCTCACCCTTAACCCTCACACTTAACACTCACCCTTAACCCTTACCCCTCACCCTTAACCCTCACCCTTAACACTCACCCATAACCCTCACCCTTACCCCTCACCCTTAACCCTCACCCTTAACCCTCACCCTTAACCCTCACCCTTAACCCTCACCCTTAACCCTCACCCTTAACCATCACCCTTAACCCTCACTCTTAACACTCACCCTTAACCCTCACCCTTAACGCTCACCCTTAACCCTCAGCCTTAACACTCACCCTTAACCCTTAACCCTCACCCTTAACCCTCACCCTTAACCATCACCCTTAACCCTCACACTTAACGCTCACCCTTAACCCTCACCCTTAACGCTCACCCTTAACCCTCACCCTTAACTCTCACCCTTAACCCTCACCTTTAACCATCACCCTTAACCCTCACCCTTAACCCTCACCCTTAACCATCACCCTTAACCCTCAGCCTTAACCCTCACTCTTAACACTCACCCTTAACCCTTAACCCTCACCCTTAACCCTCAGCCTTAACCCTCACCCTTAACCATCACCCTTAACCATCACCCTTAACCCTCACCCTTAACCCTCACCCTTAACCCTCACCCTTAACACTCACCCTTAACCCTTAACACTCACCCTTAACCCTCACCCTTAAGTATCACCCATATCCCTCACCCTTATCCCTCACCCTTAACCCTCACCCTTAACCCTCACCCTTAACCCTCACCCTTAACACTCACCCTTAACCCTCACCCTTAACCTTCACTCACCCTTAACCCTCACCCTTAACCCTCACCGTTAACCCTCACCCTTAACCCTCACCCTTAACCATCACCCTTAACCCTCAGCCTTAACCCTCACTCTTAACACTCACCCTTAACTCTTAACCCTCACCCTTAACCCTCACCCTTAACCCTCACCCTTAACCCTCACCCATAACACTCACCCTTACCCCACACCCTTAACCCTCACCCTTAACCATCACCCTTAACCCTCACCCTTAACCCTCACCCTTAACCCTCACCCTTAACCCTCACCCTTAACTCTCACCCTTAACCCTCACCCTTAACCATCACCCTTAACCCTCACCCTTAACCCTCACCCTTAACCCTCACCCTTAACCCTCACCCTTAACCATCACCCTTAACCCTCACCCTTAACCATCACCCTTACCCATCACCCTTAACCCTCACCCTTAACCCTCACCCTTAACCCTCACCCTTAACCATCACCCTTAACCCTCACCCTTAACGCTCACCCTTAACCCTCACCCTTAACGCTCACCCTTAACCCTCACCCTTAACACTCACCCTTAACCCTTAACCCTCACCCTTAACCCTCACCCTTAACACTCACCCTTAACACTCACCCTTAACCCTTAACCCTCACCCTTAACCCTCACCCTTAACCCTCACCCTTAACGCTCACCCTTAACCCTCACCCTTAACGCTCACCCTTAACCCTCACCCTTAACACTCACCCTTAACCCTTAACCCTCACCCTTAACCCTCACCCTTAACACTCACCCATAACCCTCACCCTTACCCCTCACCCTTAACCCTCACCCTTAACCCTCACCCTTAACCCTCACCCTTAACACTCACCCTTAACCCTTAACCCTCACCCTTAACCCTCACCCTTAACACTCACCCATAACCCTCACCCTTACCCCTCACCCTTAACCCTCACCCTTAACCCTCACCCTCAACCCTCACACTTAACCATCACCCTTAACCCTCACCCTTAACCCTCACCCTTAACACTCACCCTTAACCCTTAACCCTCACACTTAACCCTCACCCTTAACCCTCACCCTTAACCATCACCCTTAACCATCACCCTT
This sequence comes from Rhinoraja longicauda, assembly GCF_053455715.1. Taxonomy (NCBI): domain Eukaryota; kingdom Metazoa; phylum Chordata; class Chondrichthyes; order Rajiformes; family Arhynchobatidae; genus Rhinoraja; species Rhinoraja longicauda. Next base: position 162,065 of record NW_027601292.1, read on the forward strand.
AACCCTCACCCTTAACCCTCACCCTTAACCCTCACCCTTAACACTCACCCTTAACCCTTAACACTCACCCTTAACCCTCACCCTTAACTCTCACCCATATCCCTCACCCTTAACCCTCACCCTTAACCCTCACCCTTAACCCTTAACCCTCACCCTTAACCATCACCCTTAACCCTCACCCTTAACCCTCACCCTTAACCCTCACACTTAACCCTCACCCTTAATCCTTAACCCTCACCCTTAACACTTACCCTCAACCCTCACACTTAACCATCACCCTTAACCCTCACCCTTAACCCTCACCCTTAACACTCACCCTTAACCCTTAACACTCACCCTTAACCCTCACCCTTAACTCTCACCCATATCCCTCACCCTTATCCCTCACCCTTAACCCTCACCCTAAACCCTCACCCTTAACCCTCACCCTTAACCATCACCCTTAACCATCACCCTTAACCCTCACCCTAAACCCTCACCCTTAACCCTCACCCTTAACACTCACCCTTAACCCTTAACACTCACCCTTAACCCTCACCCTTAACTCTCACCCATATCCCTCACCCTTATCCCTCACCCTTAACCCTCACCCTTAACCCTCACCCTTAACCCTCACCCTTAACCTTCACTCACCCTTAACCCTCACCCTTAACCCTCACCCTTAACCATCACCCTTAACCCTCACCCTTAACTCTCACCCTTAACCATCACCCTTAACCCTCAGCCTTAACCCTCACTCTTAACACTCACCCTTATCCCTTAACCCTCACCCTTAACCCTCACCCTTAACCCTCACCCATAACACTCACCCTTACCCCACACCCTTAACCCTCACCCTTAACCATCACCCTTAACCCTCACCCTTAACCCTCACCCTTAACACTCACCCTTAACCCTCACCCTTAACTCTCACCCTTAACCCTCACCCTTAACCATCACCCTTAACCCTCACCCTTAACCCTCACCCTTAACCCTCACCCTTAACCCTCACCCTTAACCATCACCCTTAACCCTCACCCTTAACCATCACCCTTAACCATCACCCTTAACCCTCACCCTTAACCCTCACACTTAACCCTCACCCTTAACCCTCACCCTTAACCATCACCCTTAACCCTCACCCTTAACGCTCACCCTTAACCCTCACCCTTAACCCTTAACCCTCACCCTTAACCCTCACCCTTAACACTCACCCATAACCCTCACCCTTACCCCTCACCCTTAACCCTCACCCTTAACCTTCACCCTTAACCCTCACCCTTAACCCTCACCCTTAACCCTCACCCTTAACCATCACCCTTAACCCTCACTCTTAACACTCACCCTTAACCCTCACCCTTAACGCTCACCCTTAACCCTCAGCCTTAACACTCACCCTTAACCCTTAACCCTCACCCTTAACCCTCACCCTTAACCATCACCCTTAACCCTCACCCTTAACGCTCACCCTTAACCCTCACCCTTAACGCTCACCCTTAACCCTCACCCTTAACTCTCACCCTTAACCCTCACCTTTAACCATCACCCTTAACCCTCACCCTTAACCCTCACCCTTAACCATCACCCTTAACCCTCAGCCTTAACCCTCACTCTTAACACTCACCCTTAACCCTTAACCCTCACCCTTAACCCTCACCCTTAACCCTCACCCTTAACCATCACCCGTAACCATCACCCTTAACCCTCACCCTTAACCCTCACCCTTAACCCTCACCCTTAACACTCACCCTTAACCCTTAACACTCACCCTTAACCCTCACCCTTAACTCTCACCCATATCCCTCACCCTTATCCCTCACCCTTAACCCTCACCCTTAACCCTCACCCTTAACCCTCACCCTTAACACTCACCCTTAACCCTCACCCTTAACCTTCACTCACCCTTAACCCTCACCCTTAACCCTCACCGTTAACCCTCACCCTTAACCCTCACCCTTAACCATCACCCTTAACCCTCAGCCTTAACCCTCACTCTTAACACTCACCCTTAACCCTTAACCCTCACCCTTAACCCTCACGCTTAACCCTCACCCTTAACCCTCACCCATAACACTCACCCTTACCCCACACCCTTAACCCTCACCCTTAACCATCACCCTTAACCCTCACCCTTAACCCTCACCCTTAACCCTCACCCTTAACCCTCACCCTTAACTCTCACCCTTAACCCTCACCCTTAACCATCACCCTTAACCCTCACCCTTAACCCTCACCCTTAACCCTCACCCTTAACCCTCACCCTTAACCATCACCCTTAACCCTCACCCTTAAACATCACCCTTACCCATCACCCTTAACCCTCACCCTTAACCCTCACCCTTAACCCTCACCCTTAACCCTCACCCTTAACCATCACCCTTAACCCTCACCCTTAACGCTCACCCTTAACCCTCACCCTTAACGCTCACCCTTAACCCTCACCCTTAACACTCACCCTTAACCCTTAACCCTCACCCTTAACACTCACCCTTAACACTCACCCTTAACCCTTAACCCTCACCCTTAACCCTCACCCTTAACCCTCACCCTTAACGCTCACCCTTAACCCTCACCCTTAACGCTCACCCTTAACCCTCACCCTTAACACTCACCCTTAACCCTTAACCCTCACCCTTAACCCTCACCCTTAACACTCACCCATAACCCTCACCCTTACCCCTCACCCTTAACCCTCACCCTTAACCCTCACCCTTAACCCTCACCCTTAACACTCACCCTTAACCCTTAACCCTCACCCTTAACCCTCACCCTTAACACTCACCCATAACCCTCACCCTTACCCCTCACCCTTAACCCTCACCCTTAACCCTCACCCTTAACCCTCACCCTTAACCCTCACCCTTAACCCTCACCCTTAACCCTCACCCTTAATTCTCACGCTTAACCCTCACCCTTAACCCTTAACCCTCACCCTTAACCATCACCCTTAACCCTCACCCTTAACCCTCACACATAACCCTCACCCTTAATCCTTAACCCTCACCCTTAACACTTACCCTTAACCCTCACCCTTAACCCTCACCCTTAACCCTCACCCTTAACGCTCACCCTTAACCCTCACCCTTAACGCTCACCCTGAACCCTCACCCTTAACACTCACCCTTAACCCTTAACCCTCACCCTTAACCCTCACCCTTAACACTCACCCATAACCCTCACCCTTACCCCTCACCCTTAACCCTCACCCTTAACCCTCACCCTTAACCCTCACCCTTAACCCTCACCCTTAACCCTCACCCTTAACCCTCACCCTTAATTCTCACGCTTAACCCTCACCCTTAACCCTTAACCCTCACCCTTAACCATCACCCTTAACCCTCACCCTTAACCCTCACACTTAACCCTCACCCTTAATCCTTAACCCTCACCCTTAACACTTACCCTCAACCCTCACACTTAACCATCACCCTTAACCCTCACCCTTAACCCTCACCCTTAACACTCACCCTTAACCCTTAACCCTCACACTTAACCCTCACCCTTAACCCTCACCCTTAACCCTCACCCTTAACCCTCACCCTTAACCCTCACCCTTAATTCTCACGCTTAACCATCACCCTTAACCATCACCCTTAACCCTCACCCTTAACCCTCACCCTTAACCCTCACCCTTAACCCTCACCCTTAACCCTCACCCTTAACCCTTAACCCTCACCATTAACCATCACCCTTAGCCCTCACCCTTAACCCTCACCCTTAACCCTCACACTTAACCCTCACCCTTAATCCTTAACCCTCACCCTTAACACCTACCCTCAACCCTCACACTTAACCATCACCCATAACCCTCACCCTTAACCCTCACCCTTAACACTCACCCTTAACCCTTAACCCTCACACTTAACCCTCACCCTTAACCCTCACCCTTAACCATCACCCTTAACCATCACCCTTAACCCTCACCCTTAACCCTCACCCTTAACCCTCACCCTTAACACTCACCCTTAACCCTTAACACTCACCCTTAACCCTCACCCTTAACACTCACCCTTAACCCTTAACCCTCACACTTAACCCTCACCCTTAATCCTTAACCCTCACCCTTAACACCTACCCTCAACCCTCACACTTAACCATCACCCTTAACCCTCACCCTTAACCCTCACCCTTAACACTCACCCTCACCCTTAACCCTCACCCTTAACCATCACCCTTAACCATCACCCTTAACCTCACCCTTAACCCTCACCCTTAACCCTCACCCTTAACACTCACCCTTAACCCTTAACACTCACCCTTAACCCTCACCCTTAACCTTCACTCACCCTTAACCCTCACCCTTAACCCTCACCCTTAACCATCACCCTTAACCCTCACCCTTAACCCTCACCCTTACCATCACACTTAACCCTCAGCCTTAACCCTCACTCTTAACACTCACCCTTAACCCTTAACCCTCACCCTTAACCCTCACCCTTAACCCTCACCCTTAACCATCACCCTTAACCATCACCCTTAACCCTCACCCTTAACCCTCACCCTTAACCCTCACCCTTAACACTCACCCTTAACCCTTAACACTCACCCTTAACCCTCACCCTTAACTCTCACCCATATCCCTCACCCTTATCCATCACCCTTAACCCTCACCCTTAACCCTCACCCTTAACCCTCACCCTTAACACTCACCCTTAACCCTCACCCTTAACCTTCACTCACCCTTAACCCTCACCCTTAACCCTCACCCTTAACCATCACCCTTAACCCTCACCCTTAACCCTCACCCTTAACCATCACCCTTAACCCTCAGCCTTAACCCTCACTCTTAACACTCACCCTTAACCCTTAACCCTCACCCTTAACCCTCCCCCTTAACCCTCACCCTTAACCCTCACCCATAACACTCACCCTTACCCCACACCCTTAACCCTCACCCTTAACCATCACCCTTAACCCTCACCCTTAACCCTCACCCTTAACCCTCACCCTTAACCCTCACCCTTAACTCTCACCCTTAACCCTCACCCTTAACCATCACCCTTAACCCTCACCCTTAACCCTCACCCTTAACCCTCACCCTTAACCCTCACCCTTAACCATCATCCTTAACCCTCACCCTTAACCATCACCCTTAACCATCACCCTTAACCCTCACCCTTAACCCTCACCCTTAACCCTCACCCTTAACCCTCACCCTTAACCATCACCCTTAACCCTCACCCTTAACGCTCACCCTTAACCCTCACCCTTAACGCTCACCCTTAACCCTCACCCTTAACACTCACCCTTAACCCTTAACCCTCACCCTTAACCCTCACCCTTAACACTCACCCATAACCCTCACCCTTACCCCTCACCCTTAACCCTCACCCTTAACCCTCACCCTTAACCCTCACCCTTAACCCTCACCCTTAACCCTAACCCTTAACCATCACCCTTAACCCTCACCCTTAACGCTCACCCTTAACCCTCACCCTTAACGCTCACCCTTAACCCTCAGCCTTAACACTCACCCTTAACCCTTAACCCTCACCCTTAACACTCACCCTTAACCATCACCCTTAACCCTCACCCTTAACGCTCACCCTTAACCCTCACCCTTAACGCTCACCCTTAACCCTCACCCTTAACTCTCACCCTTAACCCTCACCTTTAACCATCACCCTTAACCCTCACCCTTAACCCTCACCCTTAACCATCACCCTTAAACCTCAGCCTTAACCCTCACTCTTAACACTCACCCTTAACCCTTAACCCTCACCCTTAACCCTCACCCTTAACCCTCACCCTTAACCATCACCCTTAACCATCACCCTTAACCCTCACCCTTAACCCTCACCCTTAACCCTCACCCTTAACACTCATCCTTAACCCTTAACACTCACCCTTAACCCTCACCCTTAACTCTCACCCATATCCCTCACCCTTATCCCTCACCCTTAACCCTCACCCTTAACCCTCACCCTTAACCCTCACCCTTAACACTCACCCTTAACCCTCACCCTTAACCTTCACTCACCCTTAACCCTCACCCTTAACCCTCACCCTTAACCATCACCCTGAACCCTCACCCTTAACCCTCACCCTTAACCCTCACCCTTAACTCTCACCCTTAACCCTCACCCTTAACCATCACCCTTAACCCTCACCCTTAACCCTCACCCTTAACCCTCACCCTTAACCCTCACCCTTAACCATCACCCTTAACCCTCACCCTTAACCATCACCCTTACCCATCACCCTTAACCCTCACCCTTAACCCTCACCCTTAACCCTCACCCTTAACCCTCACCCTTAACCATCACCCTTAACCCTCACCCTTAACGCTCACCCTTAACCCTCACCCTTAACGCTCACCCTTAACCCTCACCCTTAACACTCACCCTTAACCCTTAACCCTCACCCTTAACCCTCACCCTTAACACTCACCCATAACCCTCACCCTTACCCCTCACCCTTAACCCTCACCCTTAACCCTCACCCTTAACCCTCACCCTTAACCCTCACCCTTAACCCTCACCCTTAACCATCACCCTTAACCCTCACCCTTAACGCTCACCCTTAACCCTCACCCTTAACGCTCACCCTTAACCCTCACCCTTAACACTCACCCTTAACCCTTAACCCTCACCCTTAACCCTCACCCTTAACACTCACCCATAACCCTCACCCTTACCCCTCACCCTTAACCCTCACCCTTAACCCTCACCCTTAACCCTCACCCTTAACCCTCACCCTTAACCCTCACCCTTAACCCTCACCCTTAACCCTCACCCTTAATTCTCACGCTTAACCCTTAACCCTCACCCTTAACCCTCACCCTTATCCCTTAACCCTCACCCTTAACCCTCACCCTTAACCCTCACCCTTAACCCTCACCCATAACACTCACCCTTACCCCACACCCTTAACCCTCACCCTTAACCATCACCCTTAACCCTCACCCTTAACCCTCACCCTTAACCCTCACCCTTAACCCTCACCCTTAACCCTCACCCTTAACCCTCACCCTTAACCATCACCCTTAACCCTCACCCTTAACCCTCACCCTTAACCCTCACCCTTAACCCTCACCCTTAACCGTCACCCTTAACCGTCACCCTTAACCCTCACCCTTAACCATCACCCTTAACCATCACCCTTAACCCTCACCCTTAACCCTCACACTTAACCCTCACCCTTAACCCTCACCCTTAACCATCACCCTTAACCCTCACCCTTAACGCTCACCCTTAACCCTCACCCTTAACCCTCACACTTAACACTCACCCTTAACACTTAACCCTCACCCTTAACCCTCACCCTTAACACTCACCCATAACCCTCACCCTTACCCCTCACCCTTAACCCTCACCCTTAACCCTCACCCTTAACCCTCACCCTTAACCCTCACCCTTAACCCTCACCCTTAACCATCACCCTTAACCCTCACTCTTAACACTCACCCTTAACCCTCACCCTTAACGCTCACCCTTAACCCTCAGCCTTAACACTCACCCTTAACCCTTAACCCTCACCCTTAACCCTCACCCTTAACCATCACCCTTAACCCTCACCCTTAACGCTCACCCTTAACCCTCACCCTTAACGCTCACCCTTAACCCTCACCCTTAACTCTCACCCTTAACCCTCACCTTTAACCATCACCCTTAACCCTCACCCTTAACCCTCACCCTTAACCATCACCCTTAACCCTCAGCCTTAACCCTCACTCTTAACACTCACCCTTAACCCTTAACCCTCACCCTTAACCCTCACCCTTAACCCTCACCCTTAACCATCACCCTTAACCATCACCCTTAACCCTCACCCTTAACCCCCACCCTTAACCCTCACCCTTAACACTCACCCTTAACCCTTAACACTCACCCTTAACCCTCACCCTTAACTCTCACCCATATCCCTCACCCTTATCCCTCACCCTTAACCCTCACCCTTAACCCTCACCCTTAACCCTCACCCTTAACACTCACCCTTAACCCTCACCCTTAACCTTCACTCACCCTTAACCCTCACCCTTAACCCTCACCCTTAACCATCACCCTTAACCCTCACCCTTAACCCTCACCCTTAACCATCACCCTTAACCCTCAGCCTTAACCCTCACTCTTAACACTCACCCTTAACCCTTAACCCTCACCCTTAACCCTCACCCTTAACCCTCACCCTTAACCCTCACCCATAACACTCACCCTTACCCCACACCCTTAACCCTCACCCTTAACCATCACCCTTAACCCTCACCCTTAACCCTCACCCTTAACCCTCACCCTTAACCCTCACCCTTAACTCTCACCCTTAACCCTCACCCTTAACCATCACCCTTAACCCTCACCCTTAACCCTCACCCTTAACCCTCACCCTTAACCCTCACCCTTAACCATCACCCTTAACCCTCACCCTTAACCATCACCCTTACCCATCACCCTTAACCCTCACCCTTAACCCTCACCCTTAACCCTCACCCTTAACCCTCACCCTTAACCATCACCCTTAACCCTCACCCTTAACGCTCACCCTTAACCCTCACCCTTAACGCTCACCCTTAACCCTCACCCTTAACACTCACCCTTAACCCTTAACCCTCACCCTTAACCCTCACCCTTAACACTCACCCTTAACACTCACCCTTAACCCTTAACCCTCACCCTTAACCCTCACCCTTAACCCTCACCCTTAACGCTCACCCTTAACCCTCACCCTTAACGCTCACCCTTAACCCTCACCCTTAACACTCACCCTTAACCCTTAACCCTCACCCTTAACCCTCACCCTTAACACTCACCCATAACCCTCACCCTTACCCCTCACCCTTAACCCTCACCCTTAACCCTCACCCTTAACCCTCACCCTTAACCCTCACCCTTAACCCTCACCCTTAACCCTCACCCTTAATTCTCACGCTTAACCCTCACCCTTAACCATCACCCTTAACCCTCACCCTTAACCCTCACCCTTAACCCTCACCCTTAACCCTCACCCTTAACACTCACCCTTAACCCTTAACCCTCACCCTTAACCATCACCCTTAACCCTCACCCTTAACCCTCACACTTAACCCTCACCCTTAATCCTTAACCCTCACCCTTAACACTTACCCTCAACCCTCATACTTAACCATCACCCTTAACCCTCACCCTTAACCCTCACCCTTAACACTCACCCTTAACCCTTAACCCTTAACCCTCACACTTAACCCTCACCCTTAACCCTCACCCTTAACCCTCACCCTTAACCCTCACCCTTAACCCTCACCCTTAATTCTCACGCTTAACCATCACCCTTAACCATCACCCTTAACCCTCACCCTTAACCCTCACCCTTAACCCTCACCCTTAACCCTCACCCTTAACCCTCACCCTTAACCCTTAACCCTCACCCTTAACCATCACCCTTAACCCTCACCCTTAACCCTCACCCTTAACCCTCACACTTAACCCTCACCCTTAATCCTTAACCCTCACCCTTAACACCTACCCTCAACCCTCAAACTTAACCATCACCCTTAACCCTCACCCTTAACCCTCACCCTTAACACTCACCCTTAACCCTTAACCCTCACACTTAACCCTCACCCTTAACCCTCACCCTTAACCATCACCCTTAACCATCACCCTTAACCCTCACCCTTAACCCTCACCCTTAACCCTCACCCTTAACACTCACCCTTAACCCTTAACACTCACCCTTAACCCTCACCCTTAACTCTCACCAATATCCCTCACCCTTATCCCTCACCCTTAACCCTCACCCTTAACCCTCACCCTTAACCCTCACCCTTAACACTCACCCTTAACCCTCACCCTTAACCTTCACTCACCCTTAACCCTCACCCTTAACCCTCACCCTTAACCATCACCCTTAACCCTCACCCTTAACCCTCACCCTTAACCATCACACTTAACCCTCAGCCTTAACCCTCACTCTTAACACTCACCCTTAACCCTTAACCCTCACCCTTAACCCTCACCCTTAACCCTCACCCTTAACCATCACCCTTAACCATCACCCTTAACCCTCACCCTTAACCCTCACCCTTAACCCTCACCCTTAACACTCACCCTTAACCCTTAACACTCACCCTTAACCCTCACCCTTAACTCTCACCCATATCCCTCACCCTTATCCATCACACTTAACCCTCACCCTTAACCCTCACCCTTAACCCTCACCCTTAACACTCACCCTTAACCCTCACCCTTAACCTTCACTCACCCTTAACCCTCACCCTTAACCCTCACCCTTAACCATCACCCTTAACCCTCACCCTTAACCCTCACCCTTAACCATCACCCTTAACCCTCAGCCTTAAATCTCACTCTTAACACCCACCCTTAACCCTTAACCCTCACCCTTAACCCTCCCCCTTAACCCTCACCCTTAACCCTCACCCATAACACTCACCCTTACCCCACACCCTTAACCCTCACCCTTAACCATCACCCTTAACCCTCACCCTTAACCCTCACCCTTAACCCTCACCCTTAACCCTCACGCTTAACTCTCACCCTTAACCCTCACCCTTAACCATCACCCTTAACCCTCACCCTTAACCATCACCCTTAACCCTCACCCTTAACCCTCACCCTTAACCATCACCCTTAACCCTCACCCTTAACCATCACCCTTAACCATCACCCTTAACCCTCACCCTTAACCCTCACCCTTAACCCTCACCCTTAACCCTCACCCTTAACCATCACCCTTAACCCTCACCCTTAACGCTCACCCTTAACCCTCACCCTTAACGCTCACCCTTAACCCTCACCCTTAACGCTCTCCCTTAACCCTTAACCCTCACCCTTAACCCTCACCCTTAACATTCACCCATAACCCTCACCCTTACCCCTCACCCTTAACCCTCACCCTTAACCCTCACCCTTAACCCTCACCCTTAACCCTCACCCTTAACCCTCACCCTTAACCATCACCCTTAACCCTCACCCTTAACGCTCACCCTTAACCCTCACCCTTAACGCTCACCCTTAACCCTCAGCCTTAACACTCACCCTTAACCCTTAACCCTCACCCTTAACCCTCACCCTTAACGCTCACCCTTAACCCTCAGCCTTAACACTCACCCTTAACCCTTAACCCTCACCCTTAACCCTCACCCATAACCCTCACCCTTACCCCTCACCCTTAACCCTCACCCTTAACCCTCACCCTTAACCCTCACCCTTAACCCTCACCCTTAACCCTCACCCTTAACCATCACCCTTAACCCTCACTCTTAACACTCACCCTTAACCCTCACCCTTAACGCTCACCCTTAACCCTCAGCCTTAACACTCACCCTTAACCCTTAACCCTCACCCTTAACCCTCACCCTTAACCATCACCCTTAACCCTCACCCTTAACGCTCACCCTTAACCCTCACCCTTAACGCTCACCCTTAACCCTCACCCTTAACTCTCACCCTTAACCCTCACCTTTAACCATCACCCTTAACCCTCACCCTTAACCCTCACCCTTAACCATCACCCTTAACCCTCAGCCTTAACCCTCACTCTTAACACTCACCCTTAACCCTTAACCCTCACCCTTAACCCTCACCCTTAACCCTCACCCTTAACCATCACCCTTAACCATCACCCTTAACCCTCACCCTTAACCCCCACCCTTAACCCTCACCCTTAACACTCACCCTTAACCCTTAACACTCACCCTTAACCCTCACCCTTAACTCTCACCCATATCCCTCACCCTTATCCCTCACCCTTAACCCTCACCCTTAACCCTCACCCTTAACCCTCACCCTTAACACTCACCCTTAACCCTCACCCTTAACCTTCACTCACCCTTAACCCTCACCCTTAACCCTCACCCTTAACCATCACCCTTAACCCTCACCCTTAACCCTCACCCTTAACCATCACCCTTAACCCTCAGCCTTAACCCTCACTCTTAACACTCACCCTTAACCCTTAACCCTCACCCTTAACCCTCACCCTTAACCCTCACCCTTAACCCTCACCCATAACACTCACCCTTACCCCACACCCTTAACCCTCACCCTTAACCATCACCCTTAACCCTCACCCTTAACCCTCACCCTTATCCCTCACCCTTAACCCTCACCCTTAACTCTCACCCTTAACCCTCACCCTTAACCATCACCCTTAACCCTCACCCTTAACCCTCACCCTTAACCCTCACCCTTAACCCTCACCCTTAACCATCACCCTTAACCCTCACCCTTAACCATCACCCTTACCCATCACCCTTAACCCTCACCCTTAACCCTCACCCTTAACCCTCACCCTTAACCCTCACCCTTAACCATCACCCTTAACCCTCACCCTTAACGCTCACCCTTAACCCTCACCCTTAACGCTCACCCTTAACCCTCACCCTTAACACTCACCCTTAACCCTTAACCCTCACCCTTAACCCTCACCCTTAACACTCACCCTTAACACTCACCCTTAACCCTTAACCCTCACCCTTAACCCTCACCCTTAACCCTCACCCTTAACGCTCACCCTTAACCCTCACCCTTAACGCTCACCCTTAACCCTCACCCTTAACACTCACCCTTAACCCTTAACCCTCACCCTTAACCCTCACCCTTAACACTCACCCATAACCCTCACCCTTACCCCTCACCCTTAACCCTCACCCTTAACCCTCACCCTTAACCCTCACCCTTAACCCTCACCCTTAACCCTCACCCTTAACCCTCACCCTTAATTCTCACGCTTAACCCTCACCCTTAACCATCACCCTTAACCCTCACCCTTAACCCTCACCCTTAACCCTCACCCTTAACCCTCACCCTTAACCCTCACCCTTAACCCTTAACACTCACCCTTAACCATCACCCTTAACTCTCACCAATATCCCTCACCCTTATCCCTCACCCTTAACCCTCACCCTTAACCCTCACCCTTAACCCTCACCCTTAACACTCACCCTTAACCCTCACCCTTAACCTTCACTCACCCTTAACCCTCACCCTTAACCCTCACCCTTAACCATCACCCTTAACCCTCACCCTTAACCCTCACCCTTAACCCTCACCCTTAACCCTCACCCTTAACCCTCACCCTTAATTCTCACGCTTAACCCTCACCCTTAACCATCACCCTTAACCCTCACCCTTAACCCTCACCCTTAACCCTCACCCTTAACCCTCACCCTTAACCCTCACCCTTAACCCTTAACACTCACCCTTAACCCTCACCCTTAACTCTCACCAATATCCCTCACCCTTATCCCTCACCCTTAACCCTCACCCTTAACCCTCACCCTTAACCCTCACCCTTAACACTCACCCTTAACCCTCACCCTTAACCTTCACTCACCCTTAACCCTCACCCTTAACCCTCACCCTTAACCATCACCCTTAACCCTCACCCTTAACCCTCACCCTTAACCATCACACTTAACCCTCAGCCTTAACCCTCACTCTTAACACTCACCCTTAACCCTTAACCCTCACCCTTAACCCTCACCCTTAACCCTCACCCTTAACCATCACCCTTAACCATCACCCTTAACCCTCACCCTTAACCCTCACCCTTAACCCTCACCCTTAACACTCACCCTTAACCCTTAACACTCACCCTTAACCCTCACCCTTAACTCTCACCCATATCCCTCACCCTTATCCATCACACTTAACCCTCACCCTTAACCCTCACCCTTAACCCTCACCCTTAACACTCACCCTTAACCCTCACCCTTAACCTTCACTCACCCTTAACCCTCACCCTTAACCCTCACCCTTAACCATCACCCTTAACCCTCACCCTTAACCCTCACCCTTAACCATCACCCTTAACCCTCAGCCTTAAATCTCACTCTTAACACCCACCCTTAACCCTTAACCCTCACCCTTAACCCTCCCCCTTAACCCTCACCCTTAACCCTCACCCTTAACCCTCACCCTTAACGCTCACCCTTAACCCTCACCCTTAACGCTCACCCTTAACCCTCACCCTTAACGCTCACCCTTAACCCTCACCCTTAACGCTCACCCTTAACCCTCACCCTTAACACTCACCCTTAACCCTTAACCCTCACCCTTAACCCTCACCCTTAACACTCACCCTTAACCCTTAACCCTCACCCTTAACCCTCACCCTTAACCCTCACCCTTAACGCTCACCCTTAACCCTCACCCTTAACGCTCACCCTTAACCCTCACCCTTAACACTCACCCTTAACCCTTAACCCTCACCCTTAACCCTCACCCTTAACACTCACCCATAACCCTCACCCTTACCCCTCACCCTTAACCCTCACCCTTAACCCTCACCCTTAACCCTCACCCTTAACACTCACCCTTAACCCTTAACCCTCACCCTTAACCCTCACCCTTAACACTCACCCATAACCCTCACCCTTAACCCTTAACCCTCACCCTTAACCCTCACCCTTAACCATCACCCTTAACCCTCACCCTTAACGCTCACCCTTAACCCTCACCCTTAACGCTCACCCTTAACCCTCACCCTTAACTCTCACCCTTAACCCTCACCTTTAACCATCACCCTTAACCCTCACCCTTAACCCTCACCGTTAACCATCACCCTTAACCCTCAGCCTTAACCCTCACTCTTAACACTCACCCTTAACCCTTAACCCTCACCCTTAACCCTCACCCTTAACCCTCACCCTTAACCATCACCCTTAACCATCACCCTTAACCCCCACCCTTAACCCTCACCCTTAACCCTCACCCTTAACACTCATCCTTAACCCTTAACACTCACCCTTAACCCTCACCCTTAACTCTCACCCATATCCCTCACCCTTATCCCTCACCCGTAACCCTCACCCTTAACCCTCACCCTTAACCCTCACCCTTAACACTCACCCTTAACCCCCACCCTTAACCTTCACTCACCCTTAAGCCTCACCCTTAACCCTCACCCTTAACCATCACCCTGAACCCTCACCCTTAACCCTCACCCTTAACCATCACCCTTAACCCTCAGCCTTAACCCTCACTCTTAACACTCACCCTTAACCCTTAACCCTCACCCTTAACCCTCACCCTTAACCCTCACCCTTAACCCTCACCCATAACACTCACCCTTACCCCACACCCTTAACCCTCACCCATAACCATCACCCTTAACCCTCACCCTTAACCCTCACCCTTAACCCTCACCCTTAACCCTCACCCTTAACTCTCACCCTTAACCCTCACCCTTAACCATCACCCTTAACCCTCACCCTTAACCCTCACCCTTAACCCTCACCCTTAACCCTCACCCTTAACCATCACCCTTAACCCTCACCCTTAACCATCACCCTTACCCATCACCCTTAACCCTCACCCTTAACCCTCACCCTTAACCCTCACCCTTAACCCTCACCCTTAACCATCACCCTTAACCCTCACCCTTAACGCTCACCCTTAACCCTCACCCTTAACGCTCACCCTTAACCCTCACCCTTAACACTCACCCTTAACCCTTAACCCTCACCCTTAACCCTCACCCTTAACACTCACCCATAACGCTCACCCTTACCCCTCACCCTTAACCCTCACCCTTAACCCTCACCCTTAACCCTCACCCTTAACCCTCACCCTTAACCCTCACCCTTAACCATCACCCTTAACCCTCACCCTTAACGCTCACCCTTAACCCTCACCCTTAACGCTCACCCTTAACCCTCACCCTTAACACTCACCCTTAACCCTTAACCCTCACCCTTAACCCTCACCCTTAACACTCACCCATAACCCTCACCCTTACCCCTCACCCTTAACCCTCACCCTTAACCCTCACCCTTAACCCTCACCCTTAACCCTCACCCTTAACCCTCACCCTTAACCCTCACCCTTAATTCTCACGCTTAACCCTCACCCTTAACCATCACCCTTAACCCTCACCCTTAACCCTCACCCTTAACCCTCACCCTTAACCCTTAACCCTCACCCTTAATCCTTAACCCTCACCCTTAACCCTCACCCTTAACCCTCACACCTAACCATCACCCTTAACCCTCACCCAGGTGGCCCAGCCCGGTGAGTGTGGCCCGGACCGTGTGGCCCGGCCCGGCCCGGTGAGTGTGGCCCGGCCCGGCCCGGTGAGTGTGGCCCGGCCCGTGTGGCCCGGCCCGGCCCGGTGAGTGTGGCCCGGCCAGTGTGGCCCGGCCCGTGTGGCCCGGCCCGTGTGGCCCAGCCCGGCCCGTGTGGCCCGGCCCGGCCCGGTGAGTGTGGCCCGGCCAGTGTGGCCCGGCCCGTGTGGCCCAGCCCGGCCCGTGTGGCCCGGCCCGGCCCGGTGAGTGTGGCCCGGCCAGTGTGGCCCGGCCCGTGTGGCCCAGCCCGGTGAGTGTGGCCCGGCACGTGTGGCCCGGCCCGGCCCGGTGAGTGTGGCCCGGCCCGTGTGGCCCGGCCCGGCCCGGTGAGTGTGGCCCGGCCCGGCCCGGTGAGTGTGGCCCGGCCCGTGTGGCCCGGCCCGGCCCGGTGAGTGTGGCCCGGCCCGTGTGGCCCAGCCCGGCCCGGTGAGTGTGGCCCGGCCAGTGTGGCCCGGCCCGTGTGGCCCAGCCCGGCCCGTGTGGCCCGGCCCGTGTGGCCCAGCCCGGTGAGTGTGGCCCGGCCCGGTGAGTGTGGCCCGGCCCGGTGAGTGTGGCCCGGCCCGGTGAGTGTGGCCCGGCCCGGTGAGTGTGGCCCGGCCCGGCCCGTGTGGCCCAGCCCTCACACTTAACCCTCACCCTTAACCCTCACCCTTAACATTCACCCTTAACCCTTAACCCTCACACTTAACCCTCACCCTTAAACCTTAACCCTCACCCTTAACCCTCACCCTTAACCCTCACCCTTAACTCTCACCCTTAACCCTCACCCTGAACCATCACCCTTAACCCTCACCCTTAACCCTCACCCTTAACCCTCACCCTTAACCCTCACCTTTAACCATCACCCTTAACCCTCACCCTTAACGCTCACCCTTAACCCTCACCCTTAACGCTCACCCTTAACCCTCACCCTTAACACTCACACTTAACCCTTAACCCTCACCTTAACCCTCACCCTTAACCCTCACCCTTAACCCTCACCCTTAACCCTCACCCTTAACCATCACCCTTAACCCTCACCCTTAACGCTCACCCTTAACCCTCACCCTTAACCCTTAACCCTCACCCTTAATCCTTAACCCTCACCCTTAACCCTCACCCTTAACCCTCACACCTAACCATCACCCTTAACCCTCACCCAGGTGGCCCAGCCCGGTGAGTGTGGCCCGGACCGTGTGGCCCGGCCCGGCCCGGTGAGTGTGGCCCGGCCCGGCCCGGTGAGTGTGGCCCGGCCCGTGTGGCCCGGCCCGGCCCGGTGAGTGTGGCCCGGCCAGTGTGGCCCGGCCCGTGTGGCCCAGCCCGGCCCGTGTGGCCCGGCCCGGCCCGGTGAGTGTGGCCCGGCCCGGCCCGGTGAGTGTGGCCCGGCCCGTGTGGCCCGGCCCGGCCCGGCCCGTGTGGCCCAGCCCGGTGAGTGTGGCCCGGTGAGTGTGGCCCGGACCGGCCCGGTGAGTGTGGCCCGGCCCGTGTGGCCCGGCCCGGCCCGGTGAGTGTGGCCCGGCCAGTGTGGCCCGGCCCGTGTGGCCCAGCCCGGCCCGGTGAGTGTGGCCCGGCCCGGCCCGGTGAGTGTGGCCCGGCCCGTGTGGCCCAGCCCGGTGAGTGTGGCCCGGCCCGTGTGGCCCGGCCCGGCCCGGTGAGTGTGGCCCGGCCCGGCCCGGTGAGTGTGGCCCGGCCCGGCCCGGTGAGTGTGGCCCGGACCGTGTGGCCCGGCCCGGCCCGGTGAGTGTGGCCCGGCCCGGCCCGGTGAGTGTGGCCCGGCCCGTGTGGCCCGGCCCGGCCCGGTGAGTGTGGCCCGGCCAGTGTGGCCCGGCCCGTGTGGCCCAGCCCGGCCCGTGTGGCCCGGCCCGGCCCGGTGAGTGTGGCCCGGCCCGGCCCGGTGAGTGTGGCCCGGACCGTGTGGCCCGGCCCGGCCCGGTGAGTGTGGCCCGGCCCGGCCCGGTGAGTGTGGCCCGGCCCGTGTGGCCCGGCCCGGCCCGGTGAGTGTGGCCCGGCCAGTGTGGCCCGGCCCGTGTGGCCCAGCCCGGCCCGTGTGGCCCGGCCCGGCCCGGTGAGTGTGGCCCGGCCCGGCCCGGTGAGTGTGGCCCGGCCCGTGTGGCCCGGCCCGGCCCGGCCCGTGTGGCCCAGCCCGGTGAGTGTGGCCCGGTGAGTGTGGCCCGGCCCGGCCCGGTGAGTGTGGCCCGGCCCGTGTGGCCCGGCCCGGCCCGGTGAGTGTGGCCCGGCCAGTGTGGCCCGGCCCGTGTGGCCCGGCCCGGCCCGGTGAGTGTGGCCCGGCCCGGCCCGGTGAGTGTGGCCCGGCCCGGCCCGGTGAGTGTGGCCCGGACCGTGTGGCCCGGCCCGGCCCGGTGAGTGTGGCCCGGCCCGGCCCGGTGAGTGTGGCCCGGCCCGTGTGGCCCGGCCCGGCCCGGTGAGTGTGGCCCGGCCAGTGTGGCCCGGCCCGTGTGGCCCAGCCCGGCCCGTGTGGCCCGGCCCGGCCCGGTGAGTGTGGCCCGGCCCGGCCCGGTGAGTGTGGCCCGGACCGTGTGGCCCGGCCCGGCCCGGTGAGTGTGGCCCGGCCCGGCCCGGTGAGTGTGGCCCGGCCCGTGTGGCCCGGCCCGGCCCGGTGAGTGTGGCCCGGCCAGTGTGGCCCGGCCCGTGTGGCCCAGCCCGGCCCGTGTGGCCCGGCCCGGCCCGGTGAGTGTGGCCCGGCCCGGCCCGGTGAGTGTGGCCCGGCCCGTGTGGCCCGGCCCGGCCCGGCCCGTGTGGCCCAGCCCGGTGAGTGTGGCCCGGTGAGTGTGGCCCGGCCCGGCCCGGTGAGTGTGGCCCGGCCCGTGTGGCCCGGCCCGGCCCGGTGAGTGTGGCCCGGCCAGTGTGGCCCGGCCCGTGTGGCCCAGCCCGGCCCGGTGAGTGTGGCCCGGCCCGGCCCGGTGAGTGTGGCCCGGCCCGTGTGGCCCAGCCCGGTGAGTGTGGCCCGGCCCGTGTGGCCCGGCCCGGCCCGGTGAGTGTGGCCCGGCCCGGCCCGGTGAGTGTGGCCCGGCCCGGCCCGGTGAGTGTGGCCCGGCCCGTGTGGCCCGGCCCGGCCCGGTGAGTGAGGCCCGGCCAGTGTGGCCCGGCCCGTGTGGCCCAGCCCGGCCCGTGTGGCCCGGCCCGGCCCGGTGAGTGTGGCCCGGCCCGTGTGGCCCAGCCCGGCCCGTGTGGCCCGGCCCGGCCCGGTGAGTGTGGCCCGGCCAGTGTGGCCCGGCCCGTGTGGCCCAGCCCGGTGAGTGTGGCCCGGCCCGTGTGGCCCGGCCCGGCCCGGTGAGTGTGGCCCTCACCCTTAACACTCACCCTTAACCCTCACCCTTAACCTTCACTCACCCTTAACCCTCACCCTTAACCCTCACCCTTAACCATCACCCTTAACCCTCACCCTTAACCCTCACCCTTAACCATCACACTTAACCCTCAGCCTTAACCCTCACTCTTAACACTCACCCTTAACCCTTAACCCTCACCCTTAACCCTCACCCTTAACCCTCACCCTTAACCATCACCCTTAACCATCACCCTTAACCCTCACCCTTAACCCTCACCCTTAACCCTCACCCTTAACACTCACCCTTAACCCTTAACACTCACCCTTAACCCTCACCCTTAACTCTCACCCATATCCCTCACCCTTATCCATCACACTTAACCCTCACCCTTAACCCTCACCCTTAACCCTCACCCTTAACACTCACCCTTAACCCTCACCCTTAACCTTCACTCACCCTTAACCCTCACCCTTAACCCTCACCCTTAACCATCACCCTTAACCCTCACCCTTAACCCTCACCCTTAACCATCACCCTTAACCCTCAGCCTTAAATCTCACTCTTAACACCCACCCTTAACCCTTAACCCTCACCCTTAACCCTCCCCCTTAACCCTCACCCTTAACCCTCACCCTTAACCCTCACCCTTAACGCTCACCCTTAACCCTCACCCTTAACGCTCACCCTTAACCCTCACCCTTAACGCTCACCCTTAACCCTCACCCTTAACGCTCACCCTTAACCCTCACCCTTAACACTCACCCTTAACCCTTAACCCTCACCCTTAACCCTCACCCTTAACACTCACCCTTAACCCTTAACCCTCACCCTTAACCCTCACCCTTAACCCTCACCCTTAACGCTCACCCTTAACCCTCACCCTTAACGCTCACCCTTAACCCTCACCCTTAACACTCACCCTTAACCCTTAACCCTCACCCTTAACCCTCACCCTTAACACTCACCCATAACCCTCACCCTTACCCCTCACCCTTAACCCTCACCCTTAACCCTCACCCTTAACCCTCACCCTTAACACTCACCCTTAACCCTTAACCCTCACCCTTAATCCTTAACCCTCACCCTTAACCCTCACCCTTAACCCTCACACCTAACCCTCACCCTTAACCCTCACCCAGGTGGCCCAGCCCGGTGAGTGTGGCCCGGACCGTGTGGCCCGGCCCGGCCCGGTGAGTGTGGCCCGGCCAGTGTGGCCCGGCCCGTGTGGCCCAGCCCGGTGAGTGTGGCCCGGCCCGTGTGGCCCGGCCCGGCCCGGTGAGTGTGGCCCGGCCCGGCCCGGTGAGTGTGGCCCGGCCCGTGTGGCCCAGCCCGGTGAGTGTGGCCCGGCCCGTGTGGCCCGGCCCGGCCCGGTGAGTGTGGCCCGGCCCGGCCCGGTGAGTGTGGCCCGGCCCGGCCCGGTGAGTGTGGCCCAGCCCGGTGAGTGTGGCCCGGCCCGTGTGGCCCGGCCCGGTGAGTGTGGCCCGGCCCGTGTGGCCCGGCCCGGCCCGGTGAGTGTGGCCCGGCCCGTGTGGCCCGGCCCGGCCCGGTGAGTGTGGCCCGGCCCGTGTGGCCCGGCCCGGCCCGGTGAGTGTGGCCCGGCCCGTGTGGCCCGGCCCGGTGAGTGTGGCCCGGCCCGTGTGGCCCGGCCCGGCCCGGTGAGTGTGGCCCGGCCCGGCCCGGTGAGTGTGGCCCGGCCCGTGTGGCCCGGCCCGGTGAGTGTGGCCCGGCCCGTGTGGCCCGGCCCGGCCCGGTGAGTGTGGCCCGGCCCGGCCCGGTGAGTGTGGCCCGGCCCGTGTGGCCCGGCCCGGTGAGTGTGGCCCGGCCCGTGTGGCCCGGCCCGGCCCGGTGAGTGTGGCCCGGCCCGTGTGGCCCGGCCCGGCCCGGTGAGTGTGGCCCGGCCCGTGTGGCCCGGCCCGGTGAGTGTGGCCCGGCCCGTGTGGCCCGGCCCGGCCCGGTGAGTGTGGCCCGGCCCGGCCCGGTGAGTGTGGCCCGGCCCGGCCCGGTGAGTGTGGCCCGGCCCGTGTGGCCCGGCCCGGCCCGGTGAGTGTGGCCCGGCCCGTGTGGCCCGGCCCGGTGAGTGTGGCCCGGCCCGTGTGGCCCGGCCCGGCCCGGTGAGTGTGGCCCGGCCCGGCCCGGTGAGTGTGGCCCGGCCCGGCCCGGTGAGTGTGGCCCGGCCCGTGTGGCCCGGCCCGGCCCGGTGAGTGTGGCCCGGCCAGTGTGGCCCGGCCCGTGTGGCCCAGCCCGGCCCGTGTGGCCCGGCCCGGCCCGGTGAGTGTGGCCCGGCCAGTGTGGCCCGGCCCGTGTGGCCCAGCCCGGTGAGTGTGGCCCGGCCCGGCCCGGTGAGTGTGGCCCGGCCCGGCCCGGTGAGTGTGGCCCGGCCCGTGTGGCCCGGCCCGGCCCGGTGAGTGTGGCCCGGCCAGTGTGGCCCGGCCCGTGTGGCCCAGCCCGGCCCGTGTGGCCCGGCCCGGCCCGGTGAGTGTGGCCCGGCCAGTGTGGCCCGGCCCGTGTGGCCCAGCCCGGTGAGTGTGGCCCAGCCCGGTGAGTGTGGCCCGGCCAGTGTGGCCCGGCCCGTGTGGCCCAGCCCGGTGAGTGTGGCCCGGCCCGTGTGGCCCGGCCCGGCCCGGTGAGTGTGGCCCGGCCCGTGTGGCCCGGCCCGGCCCGGTGAGTGTGGCCCGGCCCGTGTGGCCCGGCCCGGCCCGGTGAGTGTGGCCCGGCCCGTGTGGCCCAGCCCGGCCCGGTGAGTGTGGCCCGGCCAGTGTGGCCCGGCCCGTGTGGCCCAGCCCGGCCCGTGTGGCCCGGCCCGGCCCGGTGAGTGTGGCCCGGCCCGTGTGGCCCGGCCCGGCATGGTGAGTGTGGCCCGGCCCGTGTGGCCCGGCCCGGCCCGGTGAGTGTGGCCCGGCCCGTGTGGCCCAGCCCGGTGAGTGTGGCCCGGCCCGTGTGGCCCAGCCCGGTGAGTGTGGCCCGGCCCGGTGAGTGTGGCCCGGCCCGGTGAGTGTGGCCCGGCCCGGTGAGTGTGGCCCGGCCCGGCCCGTGTGGCCCAGCCCTCACACTTAACCCTCACCCTTAACCCTCACCCTTAACATTCACCCTTAACCCTTAACCCTCACACTTAACCCTCACCCTTAAACCTTAACCCTCACCCTTAACCCTCACCCTTAACCCTCACCCTTAACTCTCACCCTTAACCCTCACCCTTAACCATCACCCTTAACCCTCACCCTTAACCCTCACCCTTAACCCTCACCCTTAACCCTCACCTTTAACCATCACCCTTAACCCTCACCCTTAACGCTCACCCTTAACCCTCACCCTTAACGCTCACCCTTAACCCTCACCCTTAACACTCACACTTAACCCTTAACCCTCACCTTAACCCTCACCCTTAACCCTCACCCTTAACCCTCACCCTTAACCCTCACCCTTAACCATCACCCTTAACCCTCACCCTTAACGCTCACCCTTAACCCTCACCCTTAACGCTCACCCTTAACCCTTAACCCTCACCCTTAACACTCACCCTTAACCCTTAACCCTCACCCTTAACCCTCACCCTTAACACTCACCCATAACCCTCACCCTTACCCCTCACCCTTAACCCTCACCCTTAACCCTCACCCTTAACCCTCACCCGTGTGGCCCAGCCCGGTGAGTGTGGCCCGGCCCGGCCCGGTGAGTGTGGCCCGGCCCGGTGAGTGTGGCCCGGCCAGTGTGGCCCGGCCCGGCCCGGTGAGTGTGGCCCGGCCCGGTGAGTGTGGCCCGGCCAGTGTGGCCCAGCCCGGTGAGTGTGGCCCGGCCCGGCCCGGTGAGTGTGGCCCGGCCCGTGTGGCCCGGCCCGGCCCGGTGAGTGTGGCCCGGCCCGGCCCGGTGAGTGTGGCACGGCCCGTGTGGCCCGGCCCGGCCCGGTGAGTGTGGCCCGGCCCGTGTGGCCCAGCCCGGCCCGGTGAGTGTGGCCCGGCCAGTGTGGCCCGGCCCGTGTGGCCCAGCCCGGCCCGTGTGGCCCGGCCCGGCCCGGTGAGTGTGGCCCGGCCCGTGTGGCCCGGCCCGGCATGGTGAGTGTGGCCCGGCCCGTGTGGCCCGGCCCGGCCCGGTGAGTGTGGCCCGGCCACTGTGGCCCGGCCCGTGTGGCCCAGCCCGGTGAGTGTGGCCCGGCCCGTGTGGCCCAGCCCGGTGAGTGTGGCCCGGCCCGGTGAGTGTGGCCCGGCCCGGTGAGTGTGGCCCGGCCCGGTGAGTGTGGCCCGGCCCGGTGAGTGTGGCCCGGCCCGGCCCGTGTGGCCCAGCCCTCACACTTAACCCTCACCCTTAACCCTCACCCTTAACATTCACCCTTAACCCTTAACCCTCACACTTAACCCTCACCCTTAAACCTTAACCCTCACCCTTAACCCTCACCCTTAACCCTCACCCTTAACTCTCACCCTTAACCCTCACCCTTAACCATCACCCTTAACCCTCACCCTTAACCCTCACCCTTAACCCTCACCCTTAACCCTCACCTTTAACCATCACCCTTAACCCTCACCCTTAACGCTCACCCTTAACCCTCACCCTTAACGCTCACCCTTAACCCTCACCCTTAACACTCACACTTAACCCTTAACCCTCACCTTAACCCTCACCCTTAACACTCACCCATAACCCTCACCCTTACCCCTCACCCTTAACCCTCACCCTTAACCCTCACCCTTAACATTCACCCTTAACCCTTAACCCTCACACTTAACCCTCACCCTTAAACCTTAACCCTCACCCTTAACCCTCACCCTTAACCCTCACCCTTAACTCTCACCCTTAACCCTCACCCTTAACCATCACCCTTAACCCTCACCCTTAACCCTCACCCTTAACCCTCACCCTTAACCCTCACCTTTAACCATCACCCTTAACCCTCACCCTTAACGCTCACCCTTAACCCTCACCCTTAACGCTCACCCTTAACCCTCACCCTTAACACTCACACTTAACCCTTAACCCTCACCTTAACCCTCACCCTTAACACTCACCCATAACCCTCACCCTTACCCCTCACCCTTAACCCTCACCCTTAACCCTCACCCTTAACCCTCACCCTTAACCCTCACCCTTAACCCTCACCCTTAACCATCACCCTTAACCCTCACCCTTAACGCTCACCCTTAACCCTCACCCTTAACGCTCACCCTTAACCCTCACCCTTAACACTCACTCTTAACCCTTAACCCTCACCCTTAACCCTCACCCTTAACACTCACCCATAACCCTCACCCTTACCCCTCACCCTTAACCCTCACCCTTAACCCTCACCCTTAACCCTCACCCTTAACCCTCACCCTTAACCCTCACCCTTAACCCTCACCCTTAATTCTCACGCTTAACCCTCACCCTTAACCATCACCCTTAACCCTCACCCTTAACCCTCACCCTTAACCATCACCCTTAACCCTCACCCTTAACCCTCACCCTTAACCCTTAACCCTCACCCTTAACCATCACCCTTAACCCTCACCCTTAACCCTCAGCCTTAACCCTCACACTTAACCCTCACCCTTAATCCTTAACCCTCACCCTTAACACTTACCCTCAACCCTCACACTTAACCATCACCCTTAACCCTCACCCTTAACCCTCACCCTTAACACTCACCCTTAACCCTTAACCCTCACACTTAACCCTCACCCTTAACCCTCACCCTTAACCATCACCCTTAACCATCACCCTTAACCCTCACCCTTAACCCTCACCCTTAACCCTCACCCTTAACACTCACCCTTAACCCTTAACACTCACCCTTAACCCTCACCCTTAACACTCACCCATATCCCTCACCCTTAAACCTCACCCTTAACCCTCACCCTTAACCCTTAACCCTCACCCTTAACCATCACCCTTAACCCTCACCCTTAACCCTCACCCTTAACCCTCACACTTAACCCTCACCCTTAATCCTTAACCCTCACCCTTAACACTTACCCTCAACCCTCACACTTAACCATCACCCTTAACCCTCACCCTTAACCCTCACCCTTAACACTCACCCTTAACCCTTAACACTCACCCTTAACCCTCACCCTTAACTCTCACCCATATCCCTCACCCTTATCCCTCACCCTTAACCCTCACCCTAAACCCTCACCCTTAACCCTCACCCTTAACCATCACCCTTAACCATCACCCTTAACCCTCACCCTTAACCCTCACCCTTAACCCTCACCCTTAACACTCACCCTTAACCCTTAACACTCACCCTTAACCCTCACCCTTAACTCTCACCCATATCCCTCACCCTTATCCCTCACCCTTAACCCTCACCCTTAACCCTCACCCTTAACCCTCACCCTTAACCTTCACTCACCCTTAACCCTCACCCTTAACCCTCACCCTTAACCATCACCCTTAACCCTCACCCTTAACTCTCACCCTTAACCATCACCCTTAACCCTCAGCCTTAACCCTCACTCTTAACACTCACCCTTATCCCTTAACCCTCACCCTTAACCCTCACCCTTAACCCTCACCCATAACACTCACCCTTACCCCACACCCTTAACCCTCACCCTTAACCATCACCCTTAACCCTCACCCTTAACCCTCACCCTTAACCCTCACCCTTAACCCTCACCCTTAACTCTCACCCTTAACCCTCACCCTTAACCATCACCCTTAACCCTCACCCTTAACCCTCACCCTTAACCCTCACCCTTAACCCTCACCCTTAACCATCACCCTTAATCCTCACCCTTAACCATCACCCTTAACCATCACCCTTAACCCTCACCCTTAACCCTCACACTTAACCCTCACCCTTAACCCTCACCCTTAACCATCACCCTTAACCCTCACCCTTAACGCTCACCCTTAACCCTCACCCTTAACCCTCACACTTAACACTCACCCTTAACCCTTAACCCTCACCCTTAACCCTCACCCTTAACACTCACCCATAACCCTCACCCTTACCCCTCACCCTTAACCCTCACCCTTAACCCTCACCCTTAACCCTCACCCTTAACCCTCACCCTTAACCCTCACCCTTAACCATCACCCTTAACCCTCACTCTTAACACTCACCCTTAACCCTCACCCTTAACGCTCACCCTTAACCCTCAGCCTTAACACTCACCCTTAACCCTTAACCCTCACCCTTAACCCTCACCCTTAACCATCACCCTTAACCCTCACCCTTAACGCTCACCCTTAACCCTCACCCTTAACGCTCACCCTTAACCATCACCCTTAACCCTCAGCCTTAACCCTCACTCTTAACACTCACCCTTAACCCTTAACCCTCACCCTTAACCCTCACCCTTAACCCTCACCCTTAACCATCACCCTTAACCATCACCCTTAACCCTCACCCTTAACCCTCACCCTTAACCCTCACCCTTAACACTCACCCTTAACCCTTAACACTCACCCTTAACCCTCACCCTTAACTCTCACCCATATCCCTCACCCTTATCCCTCACCCTTAACCCTCACCCTTAACCCTCACCCTTAACCCTCACCCTTAACACTCACCCTTAACCCTCACCCTTAACCTTCACTCACCCTTAACCCTCACCCTTAACCCTCACCGTTAACCCTCACCCTTAACCCTCACCCTTAACCATCACCCTTAACCCTCAGCCTTAACCCTCACTCTTAACACTCACCCTTAACCCTTAACCCTCACCCTTAACCCTCACCCTTAACCCTCAACCTTAACCCTCACCCATAACACTCACCCTTACCCCACACCCTTAACCCTCACCCTTAACCATCACCCTTAACCCTCACCCTTAAACCTCACCCTTAACCCTCACCCTTAACCCTCACCCTTAACTCTCACCCTTAACCCTCACCCTTAACCCTCACCCTTAACCATCACCCTTAACCCTCAGCCTTAACCCTCACTCTTAACACTCACCCTTAACCCTTAACCCTCACCCTTAACCCTCACCCTTAACTCTCACCCTTAACCATCACCCTTAACCCTCAGCCTTAACCCTCACTCTTAACACTCACCCTTATCCCTTAACCCTCACCCTTAACCCTCACCCTTAACCCTCACCCATAACACTCACCCTTACCCCACACCCTTAACCCTCACCCTTAACCATCACCCTTAACCCTCACCCTTAACCCTCACCCTTAACCCTCACCCTTAACCCTCACCCTTAACTCTCACCCTTAACCCTCACCCTTAACCATCACCCTTAACCCTCACCCTTAACCCTCACCCTTAACCCTCACCCTTAACCCTCACCCTTAACCATCACCCTTAATCCTCACCCTTAACCATCACCCTTAACCATCACCCTTAACCCTCACCCTTAACCCTCACACTTAACCCTCACCCTTAACCCTCACCCTTAACCATCACCCTTAACCCTCACCCTTAACGCTCACCCTTAACCCTCACCCTTAACCCTCACACTTAACACTCACCCTTAACCCTTAAC
Source organism: Rhinoraja longicauda (assembly GCF_053455715.1). NCBI lineage: Eukaryota > Metazoa > Chordata > Chondrichthyes > Rajiformes > Arhynchobatidae > Rhinoraja > Rhinoraja longicauda. The sequence goes on from NW_027601292.1 coordinate 189,730, forward strand.
CCTCACCCTTAACCCTCACCCTTAACACTCACCCATAACCCTCACCCTTACCCCTCACCCTTAACCCTCACCCTTAACCCTCACCCTTAACCCTCACCCTTAACCCTCACCCTTAACCCTCACCCTTAACCATCACCCTTAACCCTCACTCTTAACACTCACCCTTAACCCTCACCCTTAACGCTCACCCTTAACCCTCAGCCTTAACACTCACCCTTAACCCTTAACCCTCACCCTTAACCCTCACCCTTAACCATCACCCTTAACCCTCACCCTTAACGCTCACCCTTAACCCTCACCCTTAACGCTCACCCTTAACCATCACCCTTAACCCTCAGCCTTAACCCTCACTCTTAACACTCACCCTTAACCCTTAACCCTCACCCTTAACCCTCACCCTTAACCCTCACCCTTAACCATCACCCTTAACCATCACCCTTAACCCTCACCCTTAACCCTCACCCTTAACCCTCACCCTTAACACTCACCCTTAACCCTTAACACTCACCCTTAACCCTCACCCTTAACTCTCACCCATATCCCTCACCCTTATCCCTCACCCTTAACCCTCACCCTTAACCCTCACCCTTAACCCTCACCCTTAACACTCACCCTTAACCCTCACCCTTAACCTTCACTCACCCTTAACCCTCACCCTTAACCCTCACCGTTAACCCTCACCCTTAACCCTCACCCTTAACCATCACCCTTAACCCTCAGCCTTAACCCTCACTCTTAACACTCACCCTTAACCCTTAACCCTCACCCTTAACCCTCACCCTTAACCCTCAACCTTAACCCTCACCCATAACACTCACCCTTACCCCACACCCTTAACCCTCACCCTTAACCATCACCCTTAACCCTCACCCTTAAACCTCACCCTTAACCCTCACCCTTAACCCTCACCCTTAACTCTCACCCTTAACCCTCACCCTTAACCATCACCCTTAACCCTCACCCTTAACACTCACCCTTAACCCTCACCCTTAACCCTCACCCTTAACCATCACCCTTAACCCTCACCCTTAACCATCACCCTTACCCATCACCCTTAACCCTCACCCTTAACCCTCACCCTTAACCCTCACCCTTAACCCTCACCCTTAACCATCACCCTTAACCCTCACCCTTAACGCTCACCCTTAACCCTCACCCTTAACGCTCACCCTTAACCCTCACCCTTAACACTCACCCTTAACCCTTAACCCTCACCCTTAACCCTCACCCTTAACACTCACCCTTAACACTCACCCTTAACCCTTAACCCTCACCCTTAACCCTCACCCTTAACCCTCACCCTTAACGCTCACCCTTAACCCTCACCCTTAACGCTCACCCTTAACCCTCACCCTTAACACTCACCCTTAACCCTTAACCCTCACCCTTAACCCTCACCCTTAACACTCACCCATAACCCTCACCCTTACCCCTCACCCTTAACCCTCACCCTTAACCCTCACCCTTAACCCTCACCCTTAACACTCACCCTTAACCCTTAACCCTCACCCTTAACCCTCACCCTTAACACTCACCCATAACCCTCACCCTTACCCCTCACCCTTAACCCGCACCCTTAACCCTCACCCTTAACCCTCACCCTTAACCCTCACCCTTAACCCTCACCCTTAACCCTCACCCTTAATTCTCACGCTTAACCCTCACCCTTAACCCTTAACCCTCACCCTTAACCATCACCCTTAACCCTCACCCTTAACCCTCACACTTAACCCTCACCCTTAATCCTTAACCCTCACCCTTAACACTTACCCTTAACCCTCACCCTTAACCCTCACCCTTAACCCTCACCCTTAACGCTCACCCTTAACCCTCACCCTTAACGCTCACCCTTAACCCTCACCCTTAACACTCACCCTTAACCCTTAACCCTCACCCTTAACACTCACCCTTAACACTCACCCATAACCCTCACCCTTACCCCTCACCCTTAACCCTCACCCTTAACCCTCACCCTTAACCCTCACCCTTAACCCTCACCCTTAACCCTCACCCTTAACCCTCACCCTTAATTCTCACGCTTAACCCTCACCTTTAACCCTTAATCCTCACCCTTAACCATCACCCTTAACCCTCACCCTTAACCCTCACACTTAACCCTCACCCTTAATCCTTAACCCTCACCCTTAACACTTACCCTCAACCCTCACACTTAACCATCACCCTTAACCCTCACCCTTAACCCTCACCCTTAACACTCACCCTTAACCCTTAACCCTCACACTTAACCCTCACCCTTAACCCTCACCCTTAACCCTCACCCTTAACCCTCACCCTTAACCCTCACCCTTAATTCTCACGCTTAACCATCACCCTTAACCATCACCCTTAACCCTCACCCTTAAACCTCACCCTTAACCCTCACCCTTAACCCTCACCCTTAACCCTCACCCTTAACCCTTAACCCTCACCATTAACCATCACCCTTAACCCTCACCCTTAACCCTCACCCTTAACCCTCACACTTAACCCTCACCCTTAATCCTTAACCCTCACCCTTAACACCTACCCTCAACCCTCACACTTAACCATCACCCTTAACCCTCACCTTTAACCCTCACCCTTAACACTCACCCTTAACCCTTAACCCTCACACTTAACCCTCACCCTTAACCCTCACCCTTAACCATCACCCTTAACCATCACCCTTAACCCTCACCCTTAACCCTCACCCTTAACCCTCACCCTTAACACTCACCCTTAACCCTTAACACTCACCCTTAACCCTCACCCTTAACACTCACCCTTAACCCTTAACCCTCACACTTAACCCTCACCCTTAATCCTTAACCCTCACCCTTAACACCTACCCTCAACCCTCACACTTAACCATCACCCTTAACCCTCACCCTTAACCCTCACCCTTAACACTCACCCTCACCCTTAACCCTCACCCTTAACCATCACCCTTAACCATCACCCTTAACCTCACCCTTAACCCTCACCCTTAACCCTCACCCTTAACACTCACCCTTAACCCTTAACACTCACCCTTAACCCTCACCCTTAACCTTCACTCACCCTTAACCCTCACCCTTAACCCTCACCCTTAACCATCACCCTTAACCCTCACCCTTAACCCTCACCCTTAACCATCACACTTAACCCTCAGCCTTAACCCTCACTCTTAACACTCACCCTTAACCCTTAACCCTCACCCTTAACCCTCACCCTTAACCCTCACCCTTAACCATCACCCTTAACCATCACCCTTAACCCTCACCCTTAACCCTCACCCTTAACCCTCACCCTTAACACTCACCCTTAACCCTTAACACTCACCCTTAACCCTCACCCTTAACTCTCACCCATATCCCTCACCCTTATCCATCACCCTTAACCCTCACCCTTAACCCTCACCCTTAACCCTCACCCTTAACACTCACCCTTAACCCTCACCCTTAACCTTCACTCACCCTTAACCCTCACCCTTAACCCTCACCCTTAACCATCACCCTTAACCCTCACCCTTAACCCTCACCCTTAACCATCACCCTTAACCCTCAGCCTTAACCCTCACTCTTAACACTCACCCTTAACCCTTAACCCTCACCCTTAACCCTCCCCCTTAACCCTCACCCTTAACTCTCACCCATAACACTCACCCTTACCCCACACCCTTAACCCTCACCCTTAACCATCACCCTTAACCCTCACCCTTAACCCTCACCCTTAACCCTCACCCTTAACCCTCACCCTTAACTCTCACCCTTAACCCTCACCCTTAACCATCACCCTTAACCCTCACCCTTAACCCTCACCCTTAACCCTCACCCTTAACCCTCACCCTTAACCATCACCCTTAACCCTCACCCTTAACCATCACCCTTAACCATCACCCTTAACCCTCACCCTTAACCCTCACCTTTAACCCTCACCCTTAACCCTCACCCTTAACCATCACCCTTAACCCTCACCCTTAACGCTCACCCTTAACCCTCACCCTTAACGCTCACCCTTAACCCTCACCCTTAACACTCACCCTTAACCCTTAACCCTCACCCTTAACCCTCACCCTTAACACTCACCCATAACCCTCACCCTTACCCCTCACCCTTAACCCTCACCCTTAACCCTCACCCTTAACCCTCACCCTTAACCCTCACCCTTAACCCTAACCCTTAACCATCACCCTTAACCCTCACCCTTAACGCTCACCCTTAACCCTCACCCTTAACGCTCACCCTTAACCCTCAGCCTTAACACTCACCCTTAACCCTTAACCCTCACCCTTAACCCTCACCCTTAACCATCACCCTTAACCCTCACCCTTAACGCTCACCCTTAACCCTCACCCTTAACGCTCACCCTTAACCCTCACCCTTAACTCTCACCCTTAACCCTCACCTTTAACCATCACCCTTAACCCTCACCCTTAACCCTCACCCTTAACCATCACCCTTAAACCTCAGCCTTAACCCTCACTCTTAACACTCACCCTTAACCCTTAACCCTCACCCTTAACCCTCACCCTTAACCCTCACCCTTAACCATCACCCTTAACCATCACCCTTTACCCTCACCCTTAACCCTCACCCTTAACCCTCACCCTTAACACTCATCCTTAACCCTTAACACTCACCCTTAACCCTCACCCTTAACTCTCACCCATATCCCTCACCCTTATCCCTCACCCTTAACCCTCACCCTTAACCCTCACCCTTAACCCTCACCCTTAACACTCACCCTTAACCCTCACCCTTAACCTTCACTCACCCTTAACCCTCACCCTTAACCCTCACCCTTAACCATCACCCTGAACCCTCACCCTTAACCCTCACCCTTAACCCTCACCCTTAACTCTCACCCTTAACCCTCACCCTTAACCATCACCCTTAACCCTCACCCTTAACCCTCACCCTTAACCCTCACCCTTAACCCTCACCCTTAACCATCACCCTTAACCCTCACCCTTAACCATCACCCTTACCCATCACCCTTAACCCTCACCCTTAACCCTCACCCTTAACCCTCACCCTTAACCCTCACCCTTAACCATCACCCTTAACCATCACCCTTAACGCTCACCCTTAACCCTCACCCTTAACGCTCACCCTTAACCCTCACCCTTAACACTCACCCTTAACCCTTAACCCTCACCCTTAACCCTCACCCTTAACACTCACCCATAACCCTCACCCTTATCCCTCACCCTTAACCCTCACCCTTAACCCTCACCCTTAACCCTCACCCTGAACCCTCACCCATAACCCTCACCCTTAACCATCACCCTTAACCCTCACCCTTAACGCTCACCCTTAACCCTCACCCTTAACGCTCACCCTTAACCTTCACCCTTAACACTCACCCTTAACCCTTAACCCTCACCCTTAACCCTCACCCTTAACACTCACCCATAACCCTCACCCTTACCCCTCACCCTTAACCCTCACCCTTAACCCTCACCCTTAACCCTCACCCTTAACCCTCACCCTTAACCCTCACCTTTAACCCTCACCCTTAATTCTCACGCTTAACCCTTAACCCTCACCCTTAACCCTCACCCTTATCCCTTAACCCTCACCCTTAACCCTCACCCTTAACCCTCACCCTTAACCCTCACCCATAACACTCACCCTTACCCCACACCCTTAACCCTCACCCTTAACCATCACCCTTAACCCTCACCCTTAACCCTCACCCTTAACCCTCACCCTTAACCCTCACCCTTAACTCTCACCCTTAACCCTCACCCTTAACCATCACCCTTAACCCTCACCCTTAACCCTCACCCTTAACCCTCACCCTTAACCCTCACCCTTAACCGTCACCCTTAACCGTCACCCTTAACCCTCACCCTTAACCATCATCCTTAACCATCACCCTTAACCCTCACCCTTAACCCTCACACTTAACCCTCACCCTTAACCCTCACCCTTAACCATCACCCTTAACCCTCACCCTTAACGCTCACCCTTAACCCTCACCCTTAACCCTCACACTTAACACTCACCCTTAACACTTAACCCTCACCCTTAACCCTCACCCTTAACACTCACCCATAACCCTCACCCTTACCCCTCACCCTTAACCCTCACCCTTAACCCTCACCCTTAACCCTCACCCTTAACCCTCACCCTTAACCCTCACCCTTAACCATCACCCTTAACCCTCACTCTTAACACTCACCCTTAACCCTCACCCTTAACGCTCACCCTTAACCCTCAGCCTTAACACTCACCCTTAACCCTTAACCCTCACCCTTAACCCTCACCCTTAACCATCACCCTTAACCCTCACCCTTAACGCTCACCCTTAACCCTCACCCTTAACGCTCACCCTTAACCCTCACCCTTAACTCTCACCCTTAACCCTCACCTTTAACCATCACCCTTAACCCTCACCCTTAACCCTCACCCTTAACCATCACCCTTAACCCTCAGCCTTAACCCTCACTCTTAACACTCACCCTTAACCCTTAACCCTCACCCTTAACCCTCACCCTTAACCCTCACCCTTAACCATCACCCTTAACCATCACCCTTAACCCTCACCCTTAACCCTCACCCTTAACCCTCACCCTTAACACTCACCCTTAACCCTTAACACTCACCCTTAACCCTCACCCTTAACTCTCACCCATATCCCTCACCCTTATCCCTCACCCTTAACCCTCACCCTTAACCCTCACCCTTAACCCTCACCCTTAACACTCACCCTTAACCCTCACTCTTAACCTTCACTCACCCTTAACCCTCACCCTTAACCCTCACCCTTAACCATCACCCTTAACCCTCACCCTTAACCCTCACCCTTAACCATCACCCTTAACCCTCAGCCTTAACCCTCACTCTTAACACTCACCCTTAACCCTTAACCATCACCCTTAACCCTCACCCTTAACCCTCACCCTTAACCCTCACCCATAACACTCACCCTTACCCCACACCCTTAACCCTCACCCTTAACCATCACCCTTAACCCTCACCCTTAACCCTCACCCTTAACCCTCACCCTTAACCCTCACCCTTAACTCTCACCCTTAACCCTCACCCTTAACCATCACCCTTAACCCTCACCCTTAACCCTCACCCTTAACCCTCACCCTTAACCCTCACCCTTAACCATCACCCTTAACCCTCACCCTTAACCATCACCCTTACCCATCACCCTTAACCCTCACCCTTAACCCTCACCCTTAACCCTCACCCTTAACCCTCACCCTTAACCATCACCCTTAACCCTCACCCTTAACGCTCACCCTTAACCCTCACCCTTAACGCTCACCCTTAACCCTCACCCTTAACACTCACCCTTAACCCTTATCCCTCACCCTTAACCCTCACCCTTAACACTCACCCTTAACACTCACCCTTAACCCTTAACCCTCACCCTTAACCCTCACCCTTAACCCTCACCCTTAACGCTCACCCTTAACCCTCACCCTTAACGCTCACCCTTAACCCTCACCCTTAACACTCACCCTTAACCCTTAACCCTCACCCTTAACCCTCACCCTTAACACTCACCCATAACCCTCACCCTTACCCCTCACCCTTAACCCTCACCCTTAACCCTCACCCTTAACCCTCACCCTTAACACTCACCCTTAACCCTCACCCTTAACCCTCACCCTTAATTCTCACGCTTAACCCTCACCCTTAACCATCACCCTTAACCCTCACCCTTAACCCTCACCCTTAACCCTCACCCTTAACCCTCACCCTTAACCCTCACCCTTAACCCTTAACCCTCACCCTTAACCATCACCCTTAACCCTCACCCTTAACCCTCACACTTAACCCTCACCCTTAATCCTTAACCCTCACCCTTAACACTTACCCTCAACCCTCATACTTAACCATCACCCTTAACCCTCACCCTTAACCCTCACCCTTAACACTCACCCTTAACCCTTAACCCTCACACTTAACCCTCACCCTTAACCCTCACCCTTAACCCTCACCCTTAACCCTCACCCTTAACCCTCACCCTTAATTCTCACGCTTAACCATCACCCTTAACCATCACCCTTAACCCTCACCCTTAACCCTCACCCTTAACCCTCACCCTTAACCCTCACCCTTAACCCTCACACTTAACCCTTAACCCTCACCCTTAACCATCACCCTTAACCCTCACCCTTAACCCTCACCCTTAACCCTCACACTTAACCCTCACCCTTAATCCTTAACTCTCACCCTTAACACCTACCCTCAACCCTCACACTTAACCATCACCCTTAACCCTCACCTTTAACCCTCACCCTTAACACTCACCCTTAACCCTTAACCCTCACACTTAACCCTCACCCTTAACCCTCACCCTTAACCATCACCCTTAACCATCACCCTTAACCCTCACCCTTAACCCTCACCCTTAACCCTCACCCTTAACACTCACCCTTAACCCTTAACACTCACCCTTAACCCTCACCCTTAACTCTCACCAATATCCCTCACCCTTATCCCTCACCCTTAACCCTCACCCTTAACCCTCACCCTTAACCCTCACCCTTAACACTCACCCTTAACCCTCACCCTTAACCTTCACTCACCCTTAACCCTCACCCTTAACCCTCACCCTTAACCATCACCCTTAACCCTCACCCTTAACCCTCACCCTTAACCATCACACTTAACCCTCAGCCTTAACCCTCACTCTTAACACTCACCCTTAACCCTTAACCCTCACCCTTAACCCTCACCCTTAACCCTCACCCTTAACCATCACCCTTAACCATCACCCTTAACCCTCACCCTTAACCCTCACCCTTAACCCTCACCCTTAACACTCACCCTTAACCCTTAACACTCACCCTTAACCCTCACCCTTAACTCTCACCCATATCCCTCACCCTTATCCATCACCCTTAACCCTCACCCTTAACCCTCACCCTTAACCCTCACCCTTAACACTCACCCTTAACCCTCACCCTTAACCTTCACTCACCCTTAACCCTCACCCTTAACCCACACCCTTAACCATCACCCTTAACCCTCACCCTTAACCCTCACCCTTAACCATCACCCTTAACCCTCAGCCTTAAATCTCACTCTTAACACTCACCCTTAACCCTTAACCCTCACCCTTAACCCTCCCCCTTAACCCTCACCCTTAACCCTCACCCATAACACTCACCCTTACCCCACACCCTTAACCCTCACCCTTAACCATCACCCTTAACCCTCACCCTTAACCCTCACCCTTAACCCTCACCCTTAACCCTCACGCTTAACTCTCACCCTTAACCCTCACCCTTAACCATCACCCTTAACCCTCACCCTTAACCATCACCCTTAACCCTCACCCTTAACCCTCACCCTTAACCATCACCCTTAACCCTCACCCTTAACCATCACCCTTAACCATCACCCTTAACCCTCACCCTTAACCCTCACCCTTAACCTCACCCTTAACCCTCACCCTTAACCATCACCGTTAACCCTCACCCTTAACGCTCACCCTTAACCCTCACCCTTAACGCTCACCCTTAACCCTCACCCTTAACACTCACCCTTAACCCTTAACCCTCACCCTTAACCCTCACCCTTAACACTCACCCATAACCCTCACCCTTACCCCTCACCCTTAACCCTCACCCTTAACCCTCACCCTTAACCCTCACCCTTAACCCTCACCCTTAACCCTCACCCTTAACCATCACCCTTAACCCTCACCCTTAACGCTCACCCTTAACCCTCACCCTTAACGCTCACCCTTAACCCTCAGCCTTAACACTCACCCTTAACCCTTAACCCTCACCCTTAACCCTCACCCTTAACCATCACCCTTAACCCTCACCCTTAACGCTCACCCTTAACCCTCACCCTTAACGGTCACCCTTAACCCTCACCCTTAACTCTCACCCTTAACCCTCACCTTTAACCATCACCCTTAACCCTCACCCTTAACCCTCACCCTTAACCATCACCCTTAACCCTCAGCCTTAACCCTCACTCTTAACACTCACCCTTAACCCTTAACCCTCACCCTTAACCCTCACCCTTAACCCTCACCCTTAACCATCACCCTTAACCATCACCCTTAACCCTCACCCTTAACCCTCACCCTTAACCCTCACCCTTAACACTCATCCTTAACCCTTAACACTCACCCTTAACCCTCACCCTTAACCCTCACCCTTAACCCTCACCCTTAACCCTCACCCTTAACACTCACCCTTAACCCTCACCCTTAACCTTCACTCACCCTTAAGCCTCACCCTTAACCCTCACCCTTAACCATCACCCTGAACCCTCACCCTTAACCCTCACCCTTAACCATCACCCTTAACCCTCAGCCTTAACCCTCACTCTTAACACTCACCCTTAACCCTTAACCCTCACCCTTAACCCTCACCCTTAACCCTCACCCTTAACCCTCACCCATAACACTCACCCTTACCCCACACCCTTAACCCTCACCCTTAACCATCACCCTTAACCCTCACCCTTAACCCTCACCCTTAACCCTCACCCTTAACCCTCACCCTTAACTCTCACCCTTAACCCTCACCCTTAACCATCACCCTTAACCCTCACCCTTAACCATCACCCTTAACCCTCACCCTTAACCCTCACCCTTAACCATCACCCTTAACCCTCACCCTTAACCATCACCCTTACCCATCACCCTTAACCCTCACCCTTAACCCTCACCCTTAACCCTCACCCTTAACCCTCACCCTTAACCATCACCCTTAACCCTCACCCTTAACGCTCACCCTTAACCCTCACCCTTAACGCTCACCCTTAACCCTCACCCTTAACACTCACCCTTAACCCTTAACCCTCACCCTTAACCCTCACCCTTAACACTCACCCATAACGCTCACCCTTACCCCTCACCCTTAACCCTCACCCTTAACCCTCACCCTTAACCCTCACCCTTAACCCTCACCCTTAACCCTCACCCTTAACCATCACCCTTAACCCTCACCCTTAACGCTCACCCTTAACCCTCACCCTTAACGCTCACCCTTAACCCTCACCCTTAACACTCACCCTTAACCCTTAACCCTCACCCTTAACCCTCACCCTTAACACTCACCCATAACCCTCACCCTTACCCCTCACCCTTAACCCTCACCCTTAACCCTCACCCTTAACCCTCACCCTTAACCCTCACCCTTAACCCTCACCCTTAACCCTCACCCTTAATTCTCACGCTTAACCCTCACCCTTAACCATCACCCTTAACCCTCACCCTTAACCCTCACCCTTAACCCTCACCCTTAACCCTTAACCCTCACCCTTAACCATCACCCTTAACCCTCACCCTTAACCCTCACCCTTAACCCTCACACTTAACCCTCACCCTTAATCCTTAACCCTCACCCTTAACACTTACCCTCAACCCTCACACCTAACCATCACCCTTAACCCTCACCCTTAACCCTCACCGTTAACACACACCCTTAACCCTTAACCCTCACACTTAACCCTCACCCTTAACCCTCACCCTTAACCATCACCCTTAACCATCACCCTTAACCCTCACCCTTAACCCTCACCCTTAACCTTCACCCTTAACACTCACCCTTAACCCTTAACACTCACCCTTAACCCTCACCCTTAACTCTCACCCATATCCCTCACCCTTATCCCTCACCCTTAACCCTCACCCTTAACCCTCACCCTTAACCCTCACCCTTAACACTCACCCTTAACCCTCACCCTTAACCTTCACTCACCCTTAACCCTCACCCTTAACCCTCACCCTTAACCATCACCCTTAACCCTCACCCTTAACCCTCACCCTTAACCATCACCCTAAACCCTCAGCCTTAACCTTCACTCTTAACACTCACCCTTAACCCTTAACCCTCACCCTTAACCCTCACCCTTAACCCTCACCCTTAACCCTCACCCATAACACTCACCCTTACCCCTCACCCTTAACCCTCACCCTTAATCATCACCCTTAACCCTTACCCTTAACCCTCACCCTTAACCCTCACCCTTAACTTTCACCCTTAACCCTCACCCTTAACCATCACCCTTAACCCTCACACTTAACCCTCACCCTTAACCCTCACCATTAACCCTCACCATTAACCCTCACCCTTAACCATCACCCTTAACCCTCACCCTTAACGCTCACCCTTAACACTCACCCTTAACACTCACCCTTAACCCTCACACTTAACCCTCACCCTTAACCCTCACCCTTAACCCTCACCCTTAATTCTCACGCTTAACCCTCACCCTTAACCATCACCCTTAACCCTCACCCTTAACCCTCACCCTTAACCCTCACCCTTAACCCTCACTCTTAACCCTCACCCTTAACCCTTAACCCTCACCCTTAACCATCACCCTTAACCCTCACCCTTAACCCTCACCCTTAACCCTCACACTTAACCCTCACCCTTAATCCTTAACCCTCACCCTTAACACTTACCCTCAACCCTCACACTTAACACTCACCCTTAACCCTTAACCCTCACACTTAACCCTCACCCTTAACCCTCACCCTTAACCATCACCCTTAACCATCACCCTTAACCCTCACCCTTAACCCTCACCCTTAACACTCACCCTTAACCCTTAACACTCACCCTTAACCCTCACCCTTAACTCTCACCCATATCCCTCACCCTTATCCCTCACCCTTAACCCTCACCCTTAACCCTCACCCTTAACCCTCACCCTTAACACTCACCCTTAACCCTCACCCTTAACCTTCACTCACCCTTAACCCTCACCCTTAACCCTCACCCTTAACCATCACCCTTAACCCTCACCCTTAACCCTCACCCTTAACCATCACCCTTAACCCTCAGCCTTAACCCTCACTCTTAACACTCACCCTTAATCCTTAACCCTCACCCTTAACACTTACCCTCAACCCTCACACTTAACCATCACCCTTAACCCTCACCCTTAACCCTCACCCTTAACACTCACCCTTAACCCTTAACCCTCACACTTAACCCTCACCCTAAATCCTTAACCCTCACCCTTAACCCTTACCCTCAACCCTCACACTTAACCATCACCCTTAACCCTCACCCTTAACCCTCACCATTAACTCTCACACTTAACCCTCACCCTTAATCCTTAACCCTCACCATTAACCCTCACCCTTAACCCTCACCCTTAACCCTCACCCATAACACTCACCCTTATCCCTCACCCTTAACCCTCACCCTTAACCATCACCCTTAACCCTCACCCTTAACCCTCACCCTTAACCCTCACCCTTAACCCTCACCCTTAACCCTCACCCTTAACCCTCACCCTTAACCATCACCCTTAACCCTCACCCTTAACGCTCACCCTTAACCCTCACCCATAACATTCACCCTTAACCCTTAACCCTCACCCTTAACCCTCACCCTTAACACTCACCCATAACCCTCACCCTTACCCTCACCCTTAACCCTCACCCTTAACCCTCACCCTTAACCCTCACTCTTAACCCTCACCCTTAACCCTCACCCTTAACCCTCACCCTTAATTCTCACGCTTAACCCTCACCCTTAACCATCACCCTTAACCCTCACCCTTAACCCTCACCCTTAACCCTCACCCTTAACCCTCACCCTTAACCCTCACCCTTAACCCTTAACCCTCACCCTTAACCATCACCCTTAACCCTCACCCTTAACCCTCACCCTTAACCCTCACACTTAACCCTTAACCCTCACACTTAACCCTCACCCTTAACCCTCACCCTTAACACTCACCCTTAACCCTTAACCCTCACACTTAACCCTCACCCTTAATCCTTAACCCTCACCCTTAACCCTTACCCTCAACCCTCACACTTAACCATCACCCTTAACCCTCACCCTTAACCCTCACCATTAACTCTCACACTTAACCCTCACCCTTAATCCTTAACCCTCACCATTAACCCTCACCCTTAACCCTCACCATTAACCCTCACACTTAACCCTCACCCTTAACCCTCACCCTTAACACTTAACCCTCACACTTAACCATCCCCCATAACCCTCACCCTTAACCCTCACCCTTAACCCTCACTCTTAACCCTCACCCTCAACCCTCACCCTTAACCCTCACCTTTAACCCTCACCCTTAATCCTTAACCCTCGCCCTTAACCCTCACCCTCAACCCACACACTTAACCATCACCCTTAACTCTCACCATTAACCCTCACCCTTAACCCTCACCCTTAACCCTCACCCTTAACCCTTAACCCTCACCCTTAATCCTCACCCTTAACCCTCACCCTTAACCCTCACCCTTAACCCTCCCCCATAACCCTCACCCTTACCCCTCACCCTTAACCCTCACCCTTAACCCTCACCCTTAACCCTCACCCTTAACCCTCACCCTTAACCCTCACCCTTAATTCTCACGCTTAACCCTCACCCTTAACCATCACCCTTAACACTCACCCTTAACCATCACCCTTAATCCTCACCCTTAACCCTCACCCTTAAACCTCACCCTTAACTCTTAACCCTCACCCTTAACCATCACCCTTAACCCTCACCCTTAACCCTCACCCTTAACCCTCACACTTAACCCTCACCTTTAATCATTAACCCTCACCCTTAACCCTCACCCTTAACCCTCACCCTTAACCCTCACCCTTAACCCTCACCCTTAACCCGCTACCCTTATTTCTCACGCTTAACCCTCACCCTTAACCATCACCCTTAACCATCACCCTTAACCCTCACCCTTAACCCTCACCTTTAACCCTCACCCTTAATCCTTAATACTCGCCCTTAACCCTCACCCTCAACCCTCACACTTAACCATCACCCTTAACCTTCACCATTAACCCTCACCCTTAACCCTCACCCATAACCCTCACCCTTAACACTCACCCTTAACCCTCACCCTTAATTCTCACGCTTAACCCTCACCCTTAACCATCACCCTTAACACTCACCCTTAACCCTCACCCTTAATCCTCACCCTTAACCCTCACCCTTAAACCTCACCCTTAACTCTTAACCCTCACCCTTAACCATCACCCTTAACCCTCACCCTTAACCCTCACCCTTAACCCTCACACTTAACCCTCACCTTTAATCATTAACCCTCACCCTTAACCCTCACACTTAACCATCACCCTTATCCCTCACCCTTAACCCTCACCCTTAACACTCACCCTTAACCCTTAACCCTCACACTTAACCCTCACACTTAACCCTCACCCTTAACACTCACCCTTAACTCTTAACACTCACACTTAACCCTCACCCTTAATCCTCAACCCTCACCCTTAACCCTTACCCTCAACCCTCACACTTAAACATCACCCTTAACCCTCACCCTTAACCCTCACCATTAACTCTCACACGTAACCCTCACCCTTAATCCTTAACCCTCACCATTAACCCTCACCCTTAACCCTCACCCTTAACCCTCACCCATAACACTCACCCTTACCCCTCACCCTTAACCCTCACCCTTAACCATCACCCTTAACCCTCACCCTTAACCCTCACCCTTAACCCTCACCCTTAACCCTCACCCTTAACTCTCACCCTTAACCCTCACCCTTAACCCTCACCCTTAACCCTCACCCTTAACCCTCACCCTTAACCCTCACCCTTAACTCTCACCCTTAACCCTCACCCTTAACCCTCACCATTAACTCTCACACGTAACCCTCACCCTTAATCCTTAACCCTCACCATTAACCCTCACCCTTAACCCTCACCCTTAACCCTCACCCATAACACTCACCCTTACCCCTCACCCTTAACCCTCACCCTTACCCATCACCCTTAACCCTCACCCTTAACCCTCACCCTTAACCCTCACCCTTAACCCTCACCCTTAACTCTCACCCTTAACCCTCACCCTTAACACTCACCCATAACCCTCACCCTTACCCCTCACCCTTAACCCTCACCCTTAACCCTCACCCTTAACCCTCACCCTTAACCCTCACCCTTAACCCCCACCCTTAACCCTCACCCTTAATTCTCACGCTTAACTCTCACCCTTAACCATCACCCTTAACCCTCACCCTTAACCCTCACCCTTAACCCTCACCCTTAACCCTCACCCTTAACCCTCACCCTTAACCCTTAACCCTCACCCTTAACCCTCACCCTTAACCCTCACCCTTAACCCTCACCCTTAACCCTCACACTTAACCCTCACCCTTAATTCTTAACCCTCACCCTTAACACTTACCCTCAACCCTCACACTTAACCATCACCCTTAACCCTCACCCTTAACCCTTACCCTTAACACTCACCCTTAACCCTTAACCCTCACACTTAACCCTCACCCTTAACCCTCACCCTTATCACTCACCCTTAACCCTTAACCCTCACACTTAACCCTCACCCTTAATCCTTAACCCTCACCCTTAACCCTTACCCTCAATCCTCACACTTAACCATCACCCTTAACCCTCACCCTTAACCCTCACCATTAACTCTCACACTTAACCCTCACCCTTAATCCTTAACCCTCACCATTAACCCTCACCCTTAACCCTAACCATTAACCCTCACCCTTAACCCTCACCCTTAACCCTCACCCTTAACCCTCACCCTTAACCCTCACCCTTAACCCTCACCCTTAACTCTCACCCTTAACCCTCACCCTTAACCCTCACCCTTAACCCTCACCCTTAACCCTCACCCTTAACCCTCACCCTTAACTCTCACCCTTAACCCTCACCCTTAACCCTCACCATTAACTCTCACACGTAACCCTCACCCTTAATCCTTAACCCTCACCATTAACCCTCACCCTTAACCCTCACCCTTAACCCTCACCCATAACACTCACCCTTACCCCTCACCCTTAACCCTCACCCTTACCCATCACCCTTAACCCTCACCCTTAACCCTCACCCTTAACCCTCACCCTTAACCCTCACCCTTAACTCTCACCCTTAACCCTCACCCTTAACACTCACCCATAACCCTCACCCTTACCCCTCACCCTTAACCCTCACCCTTAACCCTCACCCTTAACCCTCACCCTTAACCCTCACCCTTAACCCCCACCCTTAACCCTCACCCTTAATTCTCACGCTTAACTCTCACCCTTAACCATCACCCTTAACCCTCACCCTTAACCCTCACCCTTAACCCTCACCCTTAACCCTCACCCTTAACCCTCACCCTTAACCCTTAACCCTCACCCTTAACCCTCACCCTTAACCCTCACCCTTAACCCTCACCCTTAACCCTCACACTTAACCCTCACCCTTAATTCTTAACCCTCACCCTTAACACTTACCCTCAACCCTCACACTTAACCATCACCCTTAACCCTCACCCTTAACCCTTACCCTTAACACTCACCCTTAACCCTTAACCCTCACACTTAACCCTCACCCTTAACCCTCACCCTTATCACTCACCCTTAACCCTTAACCCTCACACTTAACCCTCACCCTTAATCCTTAACCCTCACCCTTAACCCTTACCCTCAATCCTCACACTTAACCATCACCCTTAACCCTCACCCTTAACCCTCACCATTAACTCTCACACTTAACCCTCACCCTTAATCCTTAACCCTCACCATTAACCCTCACCCTTAACCCTCACCATTAACCCTCACCCTTAACCCTCACCCTTAACCCTCACCCTTAACACTTAACCCTCACACTTAACCATCCCCATAACCCTCACCCTTAACCCTCACCCTTAACCCTCACACTTATCCCTCACCCTCAACCCTCACGCTTAACCCTCACCTTTAACCCTCACCCTTAATCCTTAACCCTCGCCCTTAACCCTCACCCTCAACCCTCACACTTAACCATCACCCTTAACCCTCACCATTAACCCTCACCCTTAACCCTCACCCTTAACCCTCACCCTTAACCCTTAACCCTCACCCTTAATCCTCACCCTTAACCCTCACCCTTAACCCTCACCCTTAACCCTCCCCATAACCCTCACCCTTACCGCTCACCCTTAACCCTCACCCTTAACCCTCACCCTTAACCCTCACCCTTAACCCTCACCCTTAACCCTCACCCTTAATTCTCACGCTTAACCCTCACCCTTAACCATCACCCTTAACACTCACCCTTAACCCTCACCCTTAATCCTCACCCTTAACCCTCACCCTTAAACCTCACCCTTAACTCTTAACCCTCACCCTTAACCATCACCCTTATCCCTCACCCTTAACCCTCACCCTTAACCCTCACACTTAACCCTCACTTTTAATCATTAACCCTCACCCTTAACGCTCACCCTTAACCCTCACCCTTAACCCTCACCCTTAACCCTCACCCTTAACCCGCTACCCTTATTTCTCACGCTTAACCCTCACCCTTAACCATCACCCATAACCCTCACCCATAACCCTCACCCTTAACCCTCACCTTTAACCCTCACCCTTAATCCTTAACACTCGCCTTTAACCCTCACCCTCAACCCTCACACTTAACCATCACCCTTAACCTTCACCATTAACCCTCACCCTTAACCCTCACCCTTAACCCTCACCCTTAACCCTCACCCTTAACCCTTAACCCTCACCCTTAACCCTCATCCTTAACCCTCACCCTTAACCCTCACCCTTAACACTCACCCTTCACCCTCACCCTTAACCCTCAACCTTAACCCTCACCCTTAACCCTCACCCTTAAACCTCACCCTTAACCCTCACCCTTAACCCTCACCCTTAACCCTCATCCTTAACCATCACCCTTAACCATCACCCTTAACCCTCACCCTTAACCCTCACCCTTAACCCTCACCCTTAACACTCACCCTTAACCCTTAACCCTCACACTTAAACCTCACCCTTAACTCTCATCCATATCCCTCACCCTTATCCCTCACCCTTAACCCTCACCCTTAACCCTCACCTTTAACCCTCACCCTTAACCCTCACCCTTAACCCTCACCCTTAACCCTCACCCTTAACCATCATCCTTAACCCTCACCCTTAACCCTCACCCTTAACACTCACCCTTAACCCTTAACCCTCACCCTTAACCCTCACCCTTAACCCTCACCCTTAACCCTCACCCTTAACCCTCACCCATAACCCTCACCCTTTCCCCTCACCCTTAACCCTCACCGTTAACCCTCACCCATAACCCTCACACTTACACCTCACCATTAACCCTCACCCTTAACCATCACCCTTAACCCTCACCCTTAACCCTCACCCTTAACCCTCACCCTTAACCCTCACCCTTAACCCTCACCCTTAACCCTCACCCTTAACCCTTAACCCTCACCCTTAACCATCATCCTTAACCCTCACCCTTAACCCTCACCCTTAACCCTCACACTTAACCCTCACCCTTAATCCTTAACCCTCACCCTTAACCCTCACCCTCAACCCTCACACTTAACCATCACCCTTAACCCTCACCCTTAACCCTCACCATTACCCCTCACCCTTAACCCTCACCCTTAACCCTCACCCTTAACCCTTAACCCTCACCGTTAACCCTCACCCTTAACCCTCAACCTTAACCCTCACCCTTAACCCTCACCCTTAACCCTCACCTTTAACCCTCACCCTTAATCCTTAATCCTCGCCCTTAACCCTCACCCTCAACCCTCACTTAACCATCACCCTTAACCCTCACACTTAACCCTCACCATTAACCCTCACGCTTAACCCTCACCCTTAACCCTCACCCTTAACCCTCACTCTTAACCCTTAACCCTCACCCTTAACCCTCACCCTTAACCCTCACCCTTAACACTCACCCTTAACCCTCGCCCTTAACCCCCCCCCTTAACCCTCACCCTTAACCCTCAACCTTAACACTCACCCTTAACCCTCACCCTTAACCCTCACCCGTAACCCTCACCCTTAACCCTCACCCTTAACTCTCACCCTTAACCCTCACCCTTAACCCTCACCCTTAACGCTCACACTTAACCCTCACCATTAACACTCACCCTTAACCCTTAACCCTCACCCTTAACCCTCACCCTTACCCCTCACCCTTAACCCTCACCCTTAACCCTCACCCTTAACCTTCACCCTTAATTCTCACGCTTGACCCTCACCCTTAACCATCACCCTTAACCCTCACCCTTAACCCTCACCCTTAACCCTCACCCTTAACCCTCACTCTTAACCCTCACCCTTAACCCTTA
The DNA here is from genome assembly GCF_053455715.1 of Rhinoraja longicauda. Classification (NCBI taxonomy): domain Eukaryota; kingdom Metazoa; phylum Chordata; class Chondrichthyes; order Rajiformes; family Arhynchobatidae; genus Rhinoraja; species Rhinoraja longicauda. The sequence continues at coordinate 209,731 of NW_027601292.1, forward strand.
ACCCTCACCCTTAACCATCACCCTTAACCCTCACCCGTAACCCTTAACCCTCACCCTTAACACTTACCCTCAAACCTCACACTTAACCATCACCCTTAACCCTCACCCTTAACCCTCACCATTAACCCTCATCCTTAACCCTCACACTTAACCCTCACCCTTAACCCTCACCCTTAAACCTCACCCTTAACCATCACCCTTAACCATCACCCTTAACCCTCACCCTTAACCCTCACCCTTAACCCACACCCTTAACCCTCACCCTTAACACTCACCCTTAACCCTTAACCCTCACACTTAACCCTCACCCTTAATCCTTAACCCTCACCCTTAACCCTCACCCTCAACCCTCACACTTAACCATCACCCTTAACCCTCACCCTTAACCCTCACCATTACCCCTCACCCTTAACCCTCACCCTTAACCCTCACCCTTAACCCTTAACCCTCACCCTTAACCCTCACCCATAACCCTCACCTTTAACCCTCACCCTTAATCCTTAACCCTCGCCCTTAACCCTCACCCTCAACCCTCACTTAACCATCACCCTTAACCCTCACACTTAACCCTCACCATTAACCCTCACGCGTAACCCTCACCCTTAAACCTCACCCTTAACCCTCACTCTTAACCCTTAACCCTCACCCTTAACCCTCACCCTTAACCCTCCCCCTTAACCCTCACCCTTAACCCTCAACCTTAACACTCACCCTTAACCCTCACCCTTAACCCTCACCCGTAACCCTCACCCTTAACCCTCACCCTTAACCCTCACCCTTAAACATCACCCTTAACCCTCACCCTTAACGCTCACCCTTAACCCTCACCCTTAACACTCACCCTTAACCCCTAACACTCACCCTTAACCCTCACCCTTAAGCCTCACCCATAACCCTCACCCTTACCCCTCACCCTTAACCCTCACCCTTAACCCTCACCCTTACCCCTCACCCTTAACCCTCACCCTTAACCCTCACCCTTAACCTTCACCCTTAATTCTCACGCTTGACATTACCCTTAACCATTACCCTTAACCCTCACCCTTAACCCTCACCCTTAACCCTCACCCTTAACCCTCACACTTAACCCTCACCCTTAACCCTTAACCCTCACCCTTAACCATCACCCTTAACCCTCACCCTTAACCCTTAACCCTCACCCTTAACACTTACCCTCAAACCTCACACTTAACCATCACCCTTAACCCTCACCCTTAACCCTCACCATTAACCCTCATCCTTAACCCTCACACTTAACCCTCACCCTTAACCCTCACCCTTAAACCTCACCCTTAACCATCACACTTAACCATCACCCTTAACCTTCACCCTTAACCCTCACCCTTAACCCTCACCCTTAACCCTCACCCTTAACACTCACCCTTAACCCTTAACCCTCACACTTAACCCTCACCCTTAATCCTTAACCCTCACCCTTAACCCTTACCCTCAACCCTCACACTTAATCATCACCCTTAACCCTCACCCTTAACCCTCACCATTAACTCTCACCCTTAACTCTCACCCTTAACCATCATCCTTAACCTTCACCCTTAACCCTCACCCTTAACCCTCACCCTTAACCCTCACCCTTAACCCTCACCCTTAACACTTAACCCTCACACTTAACCATCCCCCATAACCCTCACCCTTAACCCTCACCCTTAACCCTCACACTTAACCCTCACCCTCAAACCTCACCCTTAACCCTCACCTTTAACCCTCACCCTTAATCCTTAACCCTCGCCCTTAAACCTCACCCTCAACCCTCACACTTAACCATCACCCTTAACCCTCACCATTAGCCCTCACCCTTAACCCTCACCCTTAACCCTCACCCTTAACCCTTAACCCTCACCCTTAACCCTCACCCTTAACCCTCACCCTTAACCCTCATCCTTAACCATCACCCTTAACCATCACCCTTAACCCTCACCCTTAACCCTCACCCTTAACCATCACCCTTAACACTCACCCTTAACCCTTAACCCTCACCTTTAACCCTCACCCTTAACTCTCATCCATATCCCTCACCCTTATCCCTCACCCTTAACCCTCACCCTTAACCCTCACCCTTAACCCTCACCCTTAACCCTCACCCTTAACCCCCACCATTAACCCTCACCCTTAACTCTCACCCTTAACCCTCACCCTTAACCCTCACCCTTAACCCTCACCATGAACCCTCACCCTTAACCCTCACCGTTACCCCTCACCCTTAATCCTCACCCTTAATCATCACCTTTAACCCTCACCCTTAACCCTCACCCTTAACCCTCACCCTTAACCCTCACCCTTAACTCTCACCCTTAACCCTCACCCATAACCCTCACCCTTAACCCTCACCCTCAACCCTCACCCTTACCCCTCACCCTTAACCCTCACCCTTAACCCTCACCCTTAACCCTCACCCTTAACCCTCACCCTTAACCCTCACCCTTAATTCTCACGCTTAACACTCACCCTTAACCATCACCCTTAACCCTCACCCTTAACCCTCACCCTTAACCCTCATGCTTAACCCTCACCCTTAACCCTCACCCTTAACCCTTAACCCTCACCCTTAACCATCACTCTTAACCCTCACCCTTAACCCTCACACTTAACCCTCACATTTAACCCTCACCCTTAATCCTTAACCCTCACCCTTAACCCTCACCCTTAACCCTCACCCTTAACCCACACACTTAACCCTCACCCTTATCCCTCACCCTTAATTCTCACGCTTAACCCTCACCCTTAACCATCACCCTTAACCCTCACCCTTAACCCTCACCCTTAACCCTCACCTTTAACCCTCACCCTTAATCCTTAACCCTCGCCCTTAACCCTCACCCTCAACCCTCACACTTAACCATCACCCTTAACCTTCACCATTAACCCTCACCCTTAACCCTCACCCTTAACCCTCACCCTTAACCCTCAACCTTAACCCTTAACCCTCACCCTTAACCCTCACCCTTAACCCTCACCCTTAACCCTTAACCCTCACCCTTAACCCTCACCCTTAACCCTCAACCTTAACCCTCACCCTTAACCCTCACTCTTAAACCTCACCCTTAACCCTCACCCTTAACCCTCACCATTAACCCTCAACCTTAACCCTCACCCTTAACCCTCACCCTTAACTCTCACCCATATCCCTCACCCTTATCCCTCACCCTTAACCCTCACCCTTAACCCTCACACGTAACCCTCACCCTTAACCCCCACCCTTAACCCTCACCCTTAACCCTCACCCTTAACTCTCACCCTTAACCCTCATCCTTAACCATCACCCTTAACCCTCACCCTTAACCCTCACCCTTAACCATCATCCTTAACCCTCACCCTTAATCCTCACCCTTAACACTCACCCTTAACCCTTAACCCTCACCCTTAACCCTCACCCTTAACCCTCACCCTTAACCCTCACCCATAACCCTCACACTTACACCTCACCATTAACCCTCACCCTTAACCATCACCCTTAACCCTCACCCTTAACCCTCACCCTTAACCCTCACCCTTAACCCTCACCCTTAACCCTCACCCTTAACCCTCACCCTTAACCCTTAACCCTCACCCTTAACCATCATCCTTAACCCTCACCCTTATCCCTCACCCTTAACCCTCACCCTTAACCCTCACCCTTAATCCTCACCCTTAACCATCATCCTTAACCCTCACCCTTAACCCTCACCTTTAACACTCACCCTTAACCCTTAACCCTCACCCTTAACCCTCACCCTTAACCCTCACCCTTAACCCTCACCCTTAACCCTCACCCTTACCCCTCACCCTTAATCCTCACCCTTAACCATCACCTTTAACCCTCACCCTTAACCCTCACCCTTAACCCTCACCCTTAACCCTCACCCTTAACTCTCACCCTTAACCCTCACCCTTAACCCTCAACCTTAACCCTCACCCACAACCCTCACCCTTACCCCTCACCCTTAACCCTCACCCTTAACCCTCACCCTTAACCCTCACCCTTAACCCTCACCCTTAACCCTCACCCTTAATTCTCACGATTAACCCTCACCCTTAACCATCACCCTTAACCCTCACCCTTAACCCTCACCCTTAACCCTCATGCTTAACCCTCACCCTTAACCCTCACCCTTAACCCTTAACCCTTAACCCTCACCCTTAACCCTCACTCTTAACCCTCACCCTTAACCCTCACACTTAACCCTCACACTTAACCCTCACCCTTAATCCTTAACCCTCACCCTTAACCCTCACCCTTAACCCTCACCCTTAACCCTCACCCTTAACCCTCACCCTTATCCCTCACCCTTAATTCTCACGCTTAACCCTCACCCTTAACCATCACCCTTAACCCTCACCCTTAACCCTCACCCTTAACCCTCACCTTTAACCCTCACCCTTAATCGTTAACCCTCGCCCTTAACCCTCACGCTCAACCCTCACACTTAACCATCACCCTTAACCTTCACCATTAACCCTCACCCTTAACCCTCACCCTTAACCCTCACCCTTAACCCTCACCCTTAACCCTTAACCCTCACCCTTAACCCTCACCCTTAACCCTCACCCTTAACCCTCACCCTTAACCCTCACCCTTAACCCTCACCCTTAACCCTCAACCTTAACCCTCACCCTTAACCCTCGCTCTTAAACCTCACCCTTAACCCTCACCCTTAACCCTCACCATTAACCCTCAACCTTAACCATCACCCTTAACCATCACCCTTAACCCTCACCCTTAACCCTCACCCTTAACCCTCACCCTTAACACTCACCCTTAACCCTTAACCCTCACCCTTAACCCTCACCCTTAACTCTCACCCATATCCCTCACCCTTATCCCTCACCCTTAACCCTCACCCTTAACCCTCACCCTTAACCCTCACCCTTAACCCTCACCCTTAACCCCCACCCTTAACCCTCACCCTTAACACTCACCCTTAACTCTCACCCTTAACCCTCACCCTTAACCATCACCCTTAACCGTCACCCTTAACCCTCACCCTTAACCATCATCCTTAACCCTCACCCTTAACCCTCACCCTTAACAATCACCCTTAACCCTTAACCCTCACCCTTAACCCTCACCCTTAACCCTCACCCTTAACCCTCACCCATAACCCTCACACTTACACCTCACCATTAACCCTCACCCTTAACCATCACCCTTAACCCTCACCCTTAACCCTCACCCTTAACCCTCACCCTTAACCCTCACCCTTAACCCTCACCCTTAACCCTCACCCTTAACCCTTAACCCTCACCCTTAACCATCATCCTTAACCCTCACCCTTAACCCTCACCCTTAACCCTCACCCTTAATCCTTAACCCTCACCCTTAATCCTTAACCCACACCCTTAACCCTCACCCTCAACCCTCACACTTAACCATCACCCTTAACCCTCACCCTTAACCCTCACCATTACCCCTCACCCTTAACCCTCACCCTTAACCCTCACCCTTAACCCTTAACCCTCACCGTTAACCCTCACCCTTAACCCTCAACCTTAACCCTCACCCTTAACCCTCACCCTTAACCCTCACCTTTAACCCTCACCCTTAATCCTTAACCCTCGCCCTTAACCCTCACCCTCAACCCTCACTTAACCATCACCCTTAACCCTCACACTTAACCCTCACCATTAACCCTCACGCTTAACCCTCACCCTTAACACTCACCCTTAACCCTCACTCTTAACCCTTAACCCTCATCCTTAACCCTCACCCTTAACCCTCACCCTTAACACTCACCCTTAACCCTCGCCCTTAACCCTCGCCCTTAACCCTCACCCTTAACCCACACCCTTAACCCTCACCCTTAACCATCACCCTTAACCCTCACCCTTAACCCTCACCCTTAACCCTCACCCTTAACAATCACCTTTAACCATTAACCCTCACCCTTAACCCTCACCCTTAACCCTCACCCTTAACCCTCACCTTTAACTCTCAACCTTAATCGTTAACCCTCACCCTTAACCCTCACCCTTAACCCTCACCCTTAAACATCACCCTTAACCCTCACCCTTAACCCTCACCATTAACCCTCACCCTTAACCCTCACCCTTAAACCTCACCCTTAACCCTCACCCATAACCCTCACCCTTATCACTCACCCTTAACCCTCACCCTTAACCCTCACCCTTAACGATCACCCTTATCCCTCACCTTTAACCATCACCCTTAACCCTCACCCTTAACCCTCACCCTTAACCATCACCCTTAACCCTCACCCTTAAACTCACCCTTAACCCTCACCCTTAACCCTCACCCTTAACCCTCACCCTTTACCCTTAACCCTCACCCTTAACCATCACCCTTAACCCTCACCCTTAACCCTCACCCATAACCCTCACCCTTAACCATTACCGTTAACCCTCACACTTAACCATCACCCTTAACCCTCACCCTTAATCCTCACCCTTAACCCTCACCCTTAACCTGCAAACTTAACCCTCACCCTTAACCCTCACACTTCACCCTCACCCTTAACTCTCACCCATAACCCTCACCCTTAACCCTCACCCTTAACCCTCACCCTTAACCCTTAACCCTGACCCTTAACCCTTAACCCTCACCCTTACCCCTCACCCTTACCCCTCACCCTTAACCCTCACCCTTAACCCTCACCCTTAACCTTCACCCTTAATTCTCACGCTTGACCCTCACCCTTAACCATCACCCTTAACCCTCACCATTAACCCTCACCCTTAACCCTCACCCTTACCCCTCACCCTTAACCCTCACCCTTAACCCTTAACCCTCACCCTTAACACTTACCCTCAAACCTCACACTTAACCATCACCCTTAACCCTCACCCTTAACCCTCACCATTAACCCTCATCCTTAACCCTCACAATTAACCCTCACCCTTAACCCTCACCCTTAAACCTCACCCTTAACCATCACCGTTAACCATCACCCTTAACCCTCACCCTTAACCCTCACTGTTAACCCTCACCCTTAACCCTCACCCTTAACACTCACCCTTAACCCTTAACCCTCACACTTAACCCTCAGCCTTAATCCTTAACCCTCACCCTTAACCCTCACCCTCAACCCTCACACTTAACCATCACCCTTAACCCTCACCCTTAACCCTCACCATTACCCCTCACCCTTAACCCTCACCCTTAGCCCTCACCCTTAACCCTTAACCCTCACCGTTAACCCTTACCCTTAACCCTCAACCTTAACCCTCACCCTTAACCCTCACCCATAACCCTCACCTTTAACCCTCACCCTTAATCCTTAACCCTCGCCCTTAACCCTCACCCTCAACCCTCACTTAACCATCACCCTTAACCCTCACACTTAACCCTCACCATTAACCCTCACGCTTAACCCTCACCCTTAAACCTCACCCATAACCCTCACTCTTAACCCTTAACCCTCAGCCTTAACCCTCACCCTTAACCCTCACCCTTAACACTCACCCTTAACCCTCGCCCTTAACCCTCACCCTTAACCCTCACCCTTAACCCTCCACCTTAACACTCACCGTTAACCCTCACCCTTAACCCTCACCCGTAACCCTCACCCTTAACCCTCACCCTTAACCCTCACCCTTAACCCTCACCCTTAACCCTCACCCTTAACCTTCACCCTTAATTCTCACGCTTGACCTTCACCCTTAACCATCACCCTTAACCCTCACCCTTAACCCTCACCCTTAACCCTCACCCTTAACCCTCACACTTAACCCTCAACCTTAACCCTTAACCCTCACCCTTAACCATCACCCTTAACCCTCACCCTTAACCCTTAACCCTCACCCTTAACACTTACCCTCAAACCTCACACTTAACCATCACCCTTAACCCTCACCCTTAACCCTCATCATTAACCCTCATCCTTAACCCTCACACTTAACCCTTAACCATTAACCCTCACCCTTAACCCTCACCATTAACCCTTACCCTCAACCCTCACACTTAACCATCACCCTTAACCCTCACCCTTAACCCTCACCATTAACTCTCACCCTTAACTCTCACCCTTAACCATCATCCTTAACCTTCACCCTTAACCCTCACCCTTAACCCGCACCCTTAACCCTCACCCTTAACCCTCACCCTTAACACTTAACCCTCACACTTAACCATCCCCCTTAACCCTCACCCTTATCCCTCACCCTTAACCCTCACACTTAACCCTCACCCTCAACCCTCACCCTTAACCCTCACCCTTAACCATCACCCTTAACCATCACCCTTAACCCTCACCCTTAACCCTCACCCTTAACAATCACCCTTAACCCTTAACCCTCAACCTTAACCCTCACCCTTAACTCTCACCCATAACCCTCACCCTTATCCCTCACCCTTAACCCTCACCCTTAACCCTCACCCTTAACCCTCACCCTTAACCCTCACCCTTAACCATCACCCTTAACCCACACCCTTAACCATCACCCTTAACTCTCACCCTTAACCCTCACCCTTAACCATCACCCTTAACCCTCACCCTTAACCCTCACCCTTAACCAACACCCTTAACCCTTAACCCTCACCCTTAACCCTCACCCTTAACACTCACCCTTATCCCTCACCCTTAACCCTCACCCTTAACCCTCACCCATAACCCTCACCCTTAACCATCACCCTTAACCCTCACCCTTAACCCTCACCTGTAACTCTCACCCTTAACCCTCACCCTTAACTCTCACCCTTAACCCTCACGCTTAACCATCACCCTTAACCCTCACCCTTAACCCTCACCCTTAACCCTCAACCTTAACCCTCACCCTTAACCCTTAACCCTCACCCTTAACCCTCACCCTTAACCCTCACCCTTAACCCTCACCCTTAACCCTCACCCTTAACCCTCAACCTTAACCCTCACCCTTAACACACACCCTTAACCCTCACACTTAACCCTCACCCTTAACCCTCACCCTTAACCCTCACCCTTAACCCTCACCCTTAACCCTCACCCTTAACCCTCACCCTTAACCCTCACCCTTAACCCTCAACCTTAACCCTCACCCTTAACACTCACCCTTAACCCTCACCCTTAACCCTCACCCTTAACCCTCACCATTAACCCTCACCCTTAAACATCACCCTTAACCATCACCCTTAACCCTCACCCTTAACCCTCACCCTTAACACTCACCCTTAACCCTTAACCCTCAACCTTAACCCTCACCCTTAACTCTCACCCATAACCCTCACCCTTATCCCTCACTCTTAACCCTCACCCTTAACACACACCCTTAACCCTCACACTTAACCCTCACCCTTAACCCTCACCCTTAACCCTCACCCTTAACCCTCACCCTTAACTCTCACCCTTAACCCTCACACTTAACCATCACCCTTAACCCTCACCCTTAACCAACACCCTTAACCCTTAACCCTCACCCTTAACCTTCACCCTTAACTCTCACCCTTAATCCTCAAGCTTAACAATCACCCATAACCCTCACCCTTAACCCTCACCCTTAACCCACACCCTTAACCCTCACCCTTAACACACACCCTTAACCCTTAACCATCACCCTTAACCCTCACCCTTAACCCTCACCCATAACCCTCACCCTTAATCATTAACCCTCACCCTTAACCCTCACCCTTAACCCTCACCCTTAACCCTCACCCTTAACCCGCTACCCTTAATTCTCACGCTTAACCCTCACCCTTAACCATCACCCTTAACCCACACCCTTAACCCTCACCCTTAACCCACACCTTTAAACCTCACCCTTAATCCTTAACCCTCGCCCTTAACCCTCACCCTTAACCCTCACCCTTAACCCTCACCCTTAACCCTCAACCTTAACCCTCACCCTTAACCATCACCCTTAACCATCACCCTTAACCCACACCCTTAACCCTCACCCTTAACTCTCACCCTTAACCCTTAACCCTCACCCTTAACACTCACCCTTAACTCTCACCCATATCCCTCACCCTTATCCCTCACCCTTAACCCTCACCCTTAACCCTCACCCTTAACCCTCACCCTTAACCCTCACCCTTAACCCTCACCCTTAACCCTCACCCTTAACTCTCACCCTTAACCCTCACCCTTAACCATCACCCTTAACCCTCACCCTTAACCCTCACCCTTAACCATCATTCTTAACCCTCACCCTTAACCCTCACCCTTAACACTCACCCTTAACACTTAACCATCACCCTTAACCCTCACCCTTAACCCTCACCCATAAACCGCACCCTTACCCTCATCCTTAACCCTCACCCTTAACCATTACCCTTAACCCTCACCCTTAACCCTCACCCTTAACCCTCACCCTTAACCCTCACCCTTAACCCTCAACCTTAACCCTCACCCTTAACACTCACCCTTAACCCTCACCCTTAACCCTCACCCTTAACCCTCACCATTAACCCTCACCCTTAAACATCACCCTTAACCATCACCCTTAACCCTCACCCTTAACCCTCACCCTTAACACTCACCCTTAACCCTTAACCCTCAACCTTAACCCTCACCCTTAACTCTCACCCATAACCCTCACCCTTATCCCTCACTCTTAACCCTCACCCTTAACCCTCACCCTTAACCCTCACCCTTAACCCTCACCCTTAACCATCACCCTTAACCCACACCTTTAACCCTCACCCTTAACTCTCACCCTTAACCCTCACACTTAACCATCACCCTTAACCCTCACCCTTAACCAACACCCTTAACCCTTAACCCTCACCCTTAACCTTCACCCTTAACACTCACCCTTAACCCTCACCCTTAACCCTCACCCTTAACCCTCACCCATAACCCTCACCCTTACCCCTCACCCTTAACCCTCACCCTTAACCCTCACCCGTAACTCTCACCCTTAACCCTCACCCTTAACTCTCACCCTTAACCCTCAAGCTTAACAATCACCCATAACCCTCACCCTTAACCCTCACCCTTAACCCACACCCTTAACCCTCACCCTTAACACACACCCTTAACCCTTAACCATCACCCTTAACCCTCACCCTTAACCCTCACCCATAACCCTCACCCTTAATCATTAACCCTCACCCTTAACCCTCACCCTTAACCCTCACCCTTAACCCTCACCCTTAACCCGCTACCCTTAATTCTCACGCTTAACCCTCACCCTTAACCATCACCCTTAACCCACACCCTTAACCCTCACCCTTAACCCACACCTTTAAACCTCACCCTTAATCCTTAACCCTCGCCCTTAACCCTCACCCTTAACCCTCACCCTTAACCCTCACCCTTAACCCTCAACCTTAACCCTCACCCTTAACCATCACCCTTAACCATCACCCTTAACCCACACCCTTAACCCTCACCCTTAACTCTCACCCTTAACCCTTAACCCTCACCCTTAACACTCACCCTTAACTCTCACCCATATCCCTCACCCTTATCCCTCACCCTTAACCCTCACCCTTAACCCTCACCCTTAACCCTCACCCTTAACCCTCACCCTTAACCCTCACCCTTAACCCTCACCCTTAACTCTCACCCTTAACCCTCACCCTTAACCATCACCCTTAACCCTCACCCTTAACCCTCACCCTTAACCATCATTCTTAACCCTCACCCTTAACCCTCACCCTTAACACTCACCCTTAACACTTAACCATCACCCTTAACCCTCACCCTTAACCCTCACCCATAAACCGCACCCTTACCCTCATCCTTAACCCTCACCCTTAACCATTACCCTTAACCCTCACCCTTAACCCTCACCCTTAACCCTCACACTTAACCCTCACCCTTAACTCTCACCCTTAACCCTCACCCTTAACCATCACCCTTAACCCTCACCTTTAACCCTCACCCTTAACCCTCACCCTTAACCCTCACCCTTAACCCTTAACCATCACCCTTAACCCTCACCCTTAACCCTCACCCTTAACCCTCACCCTTAACCCTCACCCTTAACCCTCACCCTTAACCCTTAACCCTCCCCCTTAACCCTCACCCTTAACCCTCAACCTTAACCCTCACCCTTAACCCTCACCCTTAACCCTCACCCTTAACCCTCACCCTTAACCCTCACCCTTAACCCTCACCCTTAACCATCACCCTTAACCCTCACCCTTAACCCTCACCCTTAACACTCACCCTTACCCCTTAACCCTCACCCTTAACCCTCACCCTTAACCCTCACCCATAACCCTCACCCTTACCCCTCACCCTTAACCCTCACCCTTAACCATCACCCTTAACCCTCACCCTTAACCCTCACCCTTAACCCTCACCCTTAACCCTCACCCTTAACCCTCACCCTTAATTCTCACGCTTAACCCTCACCCTTAACCCTCACCCTTAACCCTCACACTTAACCCTCACCTTTAACCCTCACCCTTAACCCTCACCCTTAACCCTCACCCTTAACCCTTAACCCTCACCCTTAACCATCACCCTTAACCCTCACCCTTAACCCTCACCCTTAACCCACACTCTTAACCCTCACCCTTAATCCTTAACCCTCACCCTTAACGCTCACCCTTAACCCTCACCCTTAACCCTCACCCTTAACCCTCACCCTTAACCCTCAACCTTAACTCTCACCCTTAACCCTCACCCTTAACCATCACCCTTAACCCTCACCCTTAACCCTCACCCTTAACCCTCACCTTTAACCCTCATCCTTAATCCTTAACCCTCGCCCGTAACCCTCACCCTCAACCCTCACACTTAACCATCACCCTTAACCTTCACCATTAACCTTCACCCTTAACCCTCACCCATAACCCTCACCCTTAACCCTCACCCTTAACCCATAACCCTCAACCTTAACCCTCACCCTTAACCCTCACCCTTAACCCTCACCCTTAACCCTCACCCTTAACCCTCACCCTAAACCCTCACCCTTAACCCTCAACCTTAACCCTCACCCTTAACCCTCACTCTCAAACCTGACCCTTAACCCTCACCCTTAACCCTCACCCTTAACCCTCACCCTTAACCATCACCCTTAACCATCACCCTTAACCATCACCCTTAACCCTCACCCTTAACCCTCACCCTTAACCCTCACCCTTAACACTCACCCTTAACCCCTAACCCTCACCCTTAACCCTCACCCTTAACTCTCACCCATATCCCTCACCCTTATCCCTCACCCTTAACCCTCACCCTTAACCCTCACCATTAACCCTCACCCTTAAACCTCACCCTTAACCCTCACCCTTAACCCTTAACCCTCACCGTTAACCCTCACCCTTAACCGTCAACCTTAACCCTCACCCTTAACCCTCACCCTTAACCCTCACCTTTAACCCTCACCCATAATCCTTAACCGTCGGCCTTAACCCTCACCCTCAACACTCACTTAACCATCACCCTTAACCCTCACCCTTTACCCTCACCATTAACCCTCACCCTTAACCCTCACCCTTAACCCTCACCCTTAACCCTTAACCCTCACCCTTAACCCTCACCCTTAACCCTCACCCTTAACACTCACCCTTAACCCTCGCCCTTAACCCTCCCCCTTAACCCTCACCCTTAACCCTCAACCTTAACCCTCACACTTAACCCTCACCCTTAACCCTCACCCTTAACCCTCACCCTTAACCCTCACCCTTAACCCTCACCCTTAACCCTCACCCTTAACCATCACCCTTAACCCTCACCCTCAACCCTCACCCTTAACCCTCACCCTTAACCCTTAACCCTCACCCATAACCCTCACCCTTACGCCTCACCCTTACGACTCACCCTTAACCCTCACCCTTAACCCTCACCCTTAACCCTCACCCTTAACCCTCACCCTTAACCCTCACCCTTAACCCTCACCCTTAATTCTCACGCTTAACCCTCACCCTTAACCATCACCCTTAACCCTCACCCTTAACCCTCATCTTTAACCCTCACCCTTAACCCTCACCCTTAACCCTCACCCTTAACCCTTAACCCTCACCCTTAACCATCACCCTTAACCCTCACCCTTAACCCTCACCCTTAACCCTTAACCCTCACCCTTAACAATCACCCTTAACCCTCACCATTAACCCTCACCCTTAACCCTCACCCTTAACCCTCACCCTTAACCCTCACCCTTAACCCTCACCCTTAACACATAACCCTCACACTTAACCATCCCCCATAACCCTCACCCTTAACCCTCACCCTTAACCCTCACACTTATCCCTCACCCTCAACCCTCACCCTTAACCCTCACCATTAACCCTCACCCTTAACCCTCACCCTTAACCCTCACCCTTAACCCTTAACCCTCACCCTTAACCCTCACCCTTAACCCTCACCCTTAACCCTCACCCTTAACCCTCACCCATAACCCTCACCCTTAATCATTAACCCTCACCCTTAACCCTCACCCTTAACCCTCACCCTTAACCCTCACACTTAACCCTCACCCTTAACTCTCACCCTTAACCCTCACCCTTAACCATCACCCTTAACCCTCACCTTTAACCCTCACCCTTAACCCTCACCCTTAACCCTCACCCTTAACCCTTAACCATCACCCTTAACCATCATCCTTAACCCTCACCCTTAACCCTCACCCTTAACCCTCACCCTTAACCCTCACCCTTAACTCTCACCCTTAACCCTCACCCTTAACCATCATCCTTAACCCTCACCCTTAACCCTCACCCTTAACCCTCACCCTTAACCCTCACCCTCAACCCTCACACTTAACCATCACCCTTAACCCTCACCCTTAACCATCACCATTACCCCTCACCCTTAACCCTCACCCTTAACCCTCACCCTTAACCCTTAACCCTCACCGTTAACCCTCACCCTTAACCCTCAACCTTAACCCTCACCCTTAACCCTCACACTTAACCCTCACCATTAACCCTCACCCTTAACCCTCACCATTAACCCTCACCATTAACCCTCACCCATAACCCTCACCCTTATCCCTCACCCTTAACCCTCACCCTTAACCCTCGCCCTTAACGCTCACCCTTATCCCTCACCTTTAACCATCACCCTTAACCCTCACCCTTAACCCTCACCCTTAACCATCACCCTTAACCCTCACCCTTAAACTCACCCTTAACCCTCACCCTTACCCCTCACCCTTAACCCTCACCATTAATCATCACCCTTAACCCTCACCCTTAACCCTCACCCTTAACCCTCACCCTTAACCATCACCGTTAACCCTCACACTTAACCATCACCCTTAACCCTCACCCTTAACCCTCACCCTTAACCCTCACCCTTAACCTGCAAACTTAACCCTCACCCTTAACCCTCATACTTCACCTTCACCCTTAACTCTCACCCATAACCCTCACCCTTAACGCTCACCATTAACCCTCACACTTAACCCTAACCCTTAACCCTCACCCTTAACCCTCACGCTTAACACTTAACCCTCACCCTTAACCCTCACCTTTAACCCTTAACCCTCACCGTTAACCCTCACCCTTAACGCTCACCCTTAATCCTCACCCTAAACCCTTAACCCTCACCCTTAACCCTCACCCTTAACCCTCACCTTTAACCCTCACCCTTAACCCTCACCCTTAACCCTCACCCTTCACCCTCACGCTTAACCCTCACCCTTAAACCTCACCCTTAACCCTTAACCCTCACCCTTAACCCACACCCTTAACCCTCACCCTTAACCCTCACCCTTAACCCTCACCCTTAACCCTCACCCTTAACCCTCACCCTTAACCCTTAACCCTCACCCTTAATCCTCACCTTTAACCCTCACCCTTAATCCTTAACCCTCACCCTTAACCCTCACCCTCACCCTTAACCATCACCCTTAACCCTCACCCTTAACCCTCACCCTTAACCCTCAACCTTAACCCTCACCCTTAACCCTTAACCCTCACCCTTAACCCTCACCCTTAACCCTCACCCTTAACCCTCACCCTTAACCCTCACCCTTAACCCTCAACCTTAACCCTCACCCTTAACACACACCCTTAACCCTCACACTTAACCCTCACCCTTAACCCTCACCCTTAACCCTCACCCTTAACCCTCACCCTTAACCCTCACCCTTAACCCTCACCCTTAACCCTCACCCTTAACCCTCAACCTTAACCCTCACCCTTAACACTCACCCTTAACCCTCACCCTTAACCCTCACCCTTAACCCTCACCATTAACCCTCACCCTTAAACATCACCCTTAACCATCACCCTTAACCCTCACCCTTAACCCTCACCCTTAACACTCACCCTTAACCCTTAACCCTCAACCTTAACCCTCACCCTTAACTCTCACCCATAACCCTCACCCTTATCCCTCACTCTTAACCCTCACCCTTAACACACACCCTTAACCCTCACACTTAACCCTCACCCTTAACCCTCACCCTTAACCCTCACCCTTAACCCTCACCCTTAACTCTCACCCTTAACCCTCACACTTAACCATCACCCTTAACCCTCACCCTTAACCAACACCCTTAACCCTTAACCCTCACCCTTAACCTTCACCCTTAACTCTCACCCTTAATCCTCAAGCTTAACAATCACCCATAACCCTCACCCTTAACCCTCACCCTTAACCCACACCCTTAACCCTCACCCTTAACACACACCCTTAACCCTTAACCATCACCCTTAACCCTCACCCTTAACCCTCACCCATAACCCTCACCCTTAATCATTAACCCTCACCCTTAACCCTCACCCTTAACCCTCACCCTTAACCCTCACCCTTAACCCGCTACCCTTAATTCTCACGCTTAACCCTCACCCTTAACCATCACCCTTAACCCACACCCTTAACCCTCACCCTTAACCCACACCTTTAAACCTCACCCTTAATCCTTAACCCTCGCCCTTAACCCTCACCCTTAACCCTCACCCTTAACCCTCACCCTTAACCCTCAACCTTAACCCTCACCCTTAACCATCACCCTTAACCATCACCCTTAACCCACACCCTTAACCCTCACCCTTAACTCTCACCCTTAACCCTTAACCCTCACCCTTAACACTCACCCTTAACTCTCACCCATATCCCTCACCCTTATCCCTCACCCTTAACCCTCACCCTTAACCCTCACCCTTAACCCTCACCCTTAACCCTCACCCTTAACCCTCACCCTTAACCCTCACCCTTAACTCTCACCCTTAACCCTCACCCTTAACCATCACCCTTAACCCTCACCCTTAACCCTCACCCTTAACCATCATTCTTAACCCTCACCCTTAACCCTCACCCTTAACACTCACCCTTAACACTTAACCATCACCCTTAACCCTCACCCTTAACCCTCACCCATAAACCGCACCCTTACCCTCATCCTTAACCCTCACCCTTAACCATTACCCTTAACCCTCACCCTTAACCCTCACCCTTAACCCTCACCCTTAACCCTCACCCTTAACCCTCAACCTTAACCCTCACCCTTAACACTCACCCTTAACCCTTACCCTTAACCCTCACCCTTAACCCTCACCATTAACCCTCACCCTTAAACATCACCCTTAACCATCACCCTTAACCCTCACCCTTAACCCTCACCCTTAACACTCACCCTTAACCCTTAACCCTCAACCTTAACCCTCACCCTTAACTCTCACCCATAACCCTCACCCTTATCCCTCACTCTTAACCCTCACCCTTAACCCTCACCCTTAACCCTCACCCTTAACCCTCACCCTTAACCATCACCCTTAACCCACACCTTTAACCCTCACCCTTAACTCTCACCCTTAACCCTCACACTTAACCATCACCCTTAACCCTCACCCTTAACCAACACCCTTAACCCTTAACCCTCACCCTTAACCTTCACCCTTAACACTCACCCTTAACCCTCACCCTTAACCCTCACCCTTAACCCTCACCCATAACCCTCACCCTTACCCCTCACCCTTAACCCTCACCCTTAACCCTCACCCGTAACTCTCACCCTTAACCCTCACCCTTAACTCTCACCCTTAACCCTCAAGCTTAACAATCACCCATAACCCTCACCCTTAACCCTCACCCTTAACCCACACCCTTAACCCTCACCCTTAACACACACCCTTAACCCTTAACCATCACCCTTAACCCTCACCCTTAACCCTCACCCATAACCCTCACCCTTAATCATTAACCCTCACCCTTAACCCTCACCCTTAACCCTCACCCTTAACCCTCACCCTTAACCCGCTACCCTTAATTCTCACGCTTAACCCTCACCCTTAACCATCACCCTTAACCCACACCCTTAACCCTCACCCTTAACCCACACCTTTAAACCTCACCCTTAATCCTTAACCCTCGCCCTTAACCCTCACCCTTAACCCTCACCCTTAACCCTCACCCTTAACCCTCAACCTTAACCCTCACCCTTAACCATCACCCTTAACCATCACCCTTAACCCACACCCTTAACCCTCACCCTTAACTCTCACCCTTAACCCTTAACCCTCACCCTTAACACTCACCCTTAACTCTCACCCATATCCCTCACCCTTATCCCTCACCCTTAACCCTCACCCTTAACCCTCACCCTTAACCCTCACCCTTAACCCTCACCCTTAACCCTCACCCTTAACCCTCACCCTTAACTCTCACCCTTAACCCTCACCCTTAACCATCACCCTTAACCCTCACCCTTAACCCTCACCCTTAACCATCATTCTTAACCCTCACCCTTAACCCTCACCCTTAACACTCACCCTTAACACTTAACCATCACCCTTAACCCTCACCCTTAACCCTCACCCATAAACCGCACCCTTACCCTCATCCTTAACCCTCACCCTTAACCATTACCCTTAACCCTCACCCTTAACCCTCACCCTTAACCCTCACACTTAACCCTCACCCTTAACTCTCACCCTTAACCCTCACCCTTAACCATCACCCTTAACCCTCACCTTTAACCCTCACCCTTAACCCTCACCCTTAACCCTCACCCTTAACCCTTAACCATCACCCTTAACCCTCACCCTTAACCCTCACCCTTAACCCTCACCCTTAACCCTCACCCTTAACCCTCACCCTTAACCCTTAACCCTCCCCCTTAACCCTCACCCTTAACCCTCAACCTTAACCCTCACCCTTAACCCTCACCCTTAACCCTCACCCTTAACCCTCACCCTTAACCCTCACCCTTAACCCTCACCCTTAACCATCACCCTTAACCCTCACCCTTAACCCTCACCCTTAACACTCACCCTTACCCCTTAACCCTCACCCTTAACCCTCACCCTTAACCCTCACCCATAACCCTCACCCTTACCCCTCACCCTTAACCCTCACCCTTAACCATCACCCTTAACCCTCACCCTTAACCCTCACCCTTAACCCTCACCCTTAACCCTCACCCTTAACCCTCACCCTTAATTCTCACGCTTAACCCTCACCCTTAACCCTCACCCTTAACCCTCACACTTAACCCTCACCCTTAACCCTCACCCTTAACCCTCACCCTTAACCCTCACCCTTAACCCTTAACCCTCACCCTTAACCATCACCCTTAACCCTCACCCTTAACCCTCACCCTTAACCCACACTCTTAACCCTCACCCTTAATCCTTAACCCTCACCCTTAACGCTCACCCTTAACCCTCACCCTTAACCCTCACCCTTAACCCTCACCCTTAACCCTCAACCTTAACTCTCACCCTTAACCCTCACCCTTAACCATCACCCTTAACCCTCACCCTTAACCCTCACCCTTAACCCTCACCTTTAACCCTCATCCTTAATCCTTAACCCTCGCCCGTAACCCTCACCCTCAACCCTCACACTTAACCATCACCCTTAACCTTCACCATTAACCTTCACCCTTAACCCTCACCCATAACCCTCACCCTTAACCCTCACCCTTAACCCATAACCCTCAACCTTAACCCTCACCCTTAACCCTCACCCTTAACCCTCACCCTTAACCCTCACCCTTAACCCTCACCCTAAACCCTCACCCTTAACCCTCAACCTTAACCCTCACCCTTAACCCTCACTCTCAAACCTGACCCTTAACCCTCACCCTTAACCCTCACCCTTAACCCTCACCCTTAACCATCACCCTTAACCATCACCCTTAACCATCACCCTTAACCCTCACCCTTAACCCTCACCCTTAACCCTCACCCTTAACACTCACCCTTAACCCCTAACCCTCACCCTTAACCCTCACCCTTAACTCTCACCCATATCCCTCACCCTTATCCCTCACCCTTAACCCTCACCCTTAACCCTCACCATTAACCCTCACCCTTAAACCTCACCCTTAACCCTCACCCTTAACCCTTAACCCTCACCGTTAACCCTCACCCTTAACCGTCAACCTTAACCCTCACCCTTAACCCTCACCCTTAACCCTCACCTTTAACCCTCACCCATAATCCTTAACCGTCGGCCTTAACCCTCACCCTCAACACTCACTTAACCATCACCCTTAACCCTCACCCTTTACCCTCACCATTAACCCTCACCCTTAACCCTCACCCTTAACCCTCACCCTTAACCCTTAACCCTCACCCTTAACCCTCACCCTTAACCCTCACCCTTAACACTCACCCTTAACCCTCGCCCTTAACCCTCCCCCTTAACCCTCACCCTTAACCCTCAACCTTAACCCTCACACTTAACCCTCACCCTTAACCCTCACCCTTAACCCTCACCCTTAACCCTCACCCTTAACCCTCACCCTTAACCCTCACCCTTAACCATCACCCTTAACCCTCACCCTCAACCCTCACCCTTAACCCTCACCCTTAACCCTTAACCCTCACCCATAACCCTCACCCTTACGCCTCACCCTTACGACTCACCCTTAACCCTCACCCTTAACCCTCACCCTTAACCCTCACCCTTAACCCTCACCCTTAACCCTCACCCTTAACCCTCACCCTTAATTCTCACGCTTAACCCTCACCCTTAACCATCACCCTTAACCCTCACCCTTAACCCTCATCTTTAACCCTCACCCTTAACCCTCACCCTTAACCCTCACCCTTAACCCTTAACCCTCACCCTTAACCATCACCCTTAACCCTCACCCTTAACCCTCACCCTTAACCCTTAACCCTCACCCTTAACAATCACCCTTAACCCTCACCATTAACCCTCACCCTTAACCCTCACCCTTAACCCTCACCCTTAACCCTCACCCTTAACCCTCACCCTTAACACATAACCCTCACACTTAACCATCCCCCATAACCCTCACCCTTAACCCTCACCCTTAACCCTCACACTTATCCCTCACCCTCAACCCTCACCCTTAACCCTCACCATTAACCCTCACCCTTAACCCTCACCCTTAACCCTCACCCTTAACCCTTAACCCTCACCCTTAACCCTCACCCTTAACCCTCACCCTTAACCCTCACCCTTAACCCTCACCCATAACCCTCACCCTTAATCATTAACCCTCACCCTTAACCCTCACCCTTAACCCTCACCCTTAACCCTCACACTTAACCCTCACCCTTAACTCTCACCCTTAACCCTCACCCTTAACCATCACCCTTAACCCTCACCTTTAACCCTCACCCTTAACCCTCACCCTTAACCCTCACCCTTAACCCTTAACCATCACCCTTAACCATCATCCTTAACCCTCACCCTTAACCCTCACCCTTAACCCTCACCCTTAACCCTCACCCTTAACTCTCACCCTTAACCCTCACCCTTAACCATCATCCTTAACCCTCACCCTTAACCCTCACCCTTAACCCTCACCCTTAACCCTCACCCTCAACCCTCACACTTAACCATCACCCTTAACCCTCACCCTTAACCATCACCATTACCCCTCACCCTTAACCCTCACCCTTAACCCTCACCCTTAACCCTTAACCCTCACCGTTAACCCTCACCCTTAACCCTCAACCTTAACCCTCACCCTTAACCCTCACACTTAACCCTCACCATTAACCCTCACCCTTAACCCTCACCATTAACCCTCACCATTAACCCTCACCCATAACCCTCACCCTTATCCCTCACCCTTAACCCTCACCCTTAACCCTCGCCCTTAACGCTCACCCTTATCCCTCACCTTTAACCATCACCCTTAACCCTCACCCTTAACCCTCACCCTTAACCATCACCCTTAACCCTCACCCTTAAACTCACCCTTAACCCTCACCCTTACCCCTCACCATTAACCCTCACCCTTAACCCTTAACCCTCACCATTAATCATCACCCTTAACCCTCACCCTTAACCCTCACCCTTAACCCTCACCCTTAACCATCACCGTTAACCCTCACACTTAACCATCACCCTTAACCCTCACCCTTAACCCTCACCCTTAACCCTCACCCTTAACCTGCAAACTTAACCCTCACCCTTAACCCTCATACTTCACCTTCACCCTTAACTCTCACCCATAACCCTCACCCTTAACGCTCACCATTAACCCTCACACTTAACCCTAACCCTTAACCCTCACCCTTAACCCTCACGCTTAACACTTAACCCTCACCCTTAACCCTCACCTTTAACCCTTAACCCTCACCGTTAACCCTCACCCTTAACGCTCACCCTTAATCCTCACCCTAAACCCTTAACCCTCACCCTTAACCCTCACCCTTAACCCTCACCTTTAACCCTCACCCTTAACCCTCACCCTTAACCCTCACCCTTCACCCTCACGCTTAACCCTCACCCTTAAACCTCACCCTTAACCCTTAACCCTCACCCTTAACCCACACCCTTAACCCTCACCCTTAACCCTCACCCTTAACCCTCACCCTTAACCCTCACCCTTAACCCTCACCCTTAACCCTTAACCCTCACCCTTAATCCTCACCTTTAACCCTCACCCTTAATCCTTAACCCTCACCCTTAACCCTCACCCTCACCCTTAACCCTCACCCTTAACCCTCACCCTTAACCCTTAACCCTCACCCTTAACCCTCACCCTTAACCCTCACCCTTAACACTCACCCTTAACCCTCACCCTTAACCCTCACCCTTAACCCCCACCCTTTACCCTCACCCTTATCCCTTAACCCTCACCCTTAACCCTCACCCTTAACCCTCACCATTAACCCTCACCCTTAACCCTCATCCTTAACCCTTAACCCTCACCCTTAACCCTCACCTTTAACCCTCACCCTTAACCCTCACCCTTAACCCTCACCCTTAACCCTCACCCTTAACCGTCACCCTTAACCCTCACCCTTAATCCTCACCCTTAACCCTCACCCTTAACCCTCAACCTTAACCCTGACCCTTATCCCTCACCCTTAACCCTCACCCTTAACCCTCACCCTTAAATCTCAAACTTATCCCTCACCCTTAACCCTCACCTTTAACCCTCACCCTTATTCCTTAACCCTCACCCTTAACCCTCACCCTCAACCCTCACACTTAACCATCATCCTTAACCCTCACCATTAACCCTCACCATTAACCCTCAACCTTAACCCGCACCCTTAACCCTCACTCTTAACCCTCACCGTTAACCATTAACCCTCACCCTTAACCCTCACCCTTAACCCTCACCCTTAACCCTCACCCTTAACCCTCACCCTTAACCCTCACCCTTAACCCTCACCCTTAACCCTCACCCTTAACCCTCACCCTTAACCCTCACCCTTAACCCTCACCCTTAACCCTCACCCTTAACCCTCACCCTTAACCCACAACTTTAACCTTAACCCTCACCCTTAACCCTCACCCTTAACCCTCACCCTTAACCCTCACCCTTAACCCTTAACCATTAACCCTCACCCTTAACCCTCACCCTTAACCCTCACCCTTAACCCTCACCCTTAACCCTCACCCTTAACCCTCACCCTTAACCCTCACCCATCACCCTTAACCCTCACCCTTAACCCTCACCCTTAACCCTCACCCTTAACACTCACCCTTAACCCTTAACCCTCACCCTTAACCCTCACCCTTAACCCTCACCCTTAACCCTCACCCTTAACCCTCACCTTTAACCCTTAACCCTCACCCTTAACCCTCACCCTTAACCCTCACCCTTAACCCTCACCCTTAACCCTCACCCTTAACCCTCACCCTTAACCCTCACCCTTAACCCTCAACTTTAACCCTCACCCTTAACCCTCACCCTTATCTCTCACCCTTAACCCTCACCCTTAACCATCACCCTTAACCCTCACCCTTAACCCTCACCCTTAACCATCACCCTTAACCCTCACCCTTAACCCTCACCCTTAACACTCACCCTTAACCCTTAACCCTCACCCTTAAACCTCACCCTTAACCCTCACCCTTAACCCTCACCCATAACCTCACCCTTACCCCTCACCCTTAACCCTCACCCTTAACAATCACCCTTAACCCTCACCCTTAACCCTCACCCCTAACCCTCACCCTTAACCCTCACCCTTAACCCTCACCCTTAACCCTCACCCTTAACCCTCACCCTTAACCCTTAACCCTCACGCTTAACCATCATCCTTAACCCTCACCCTTAACCCTCACACTTAACCCTCACCCTTAATCCTTAACCCTCACCCTTAACCCTCACCCTCAACCCTCACACTTAACCATCACCCTTAAGCCTCACCCGTAACCCTCACCATTAACCCTCACCCTTAACCCTCACCCTTAACCCTCACCCTTAACCCTTAACCCTCACCGTTAACCCTCACCCTTAACCCTCACCCTTAACCCTCACCCTTAACCCTTAACCCTCACCCTTGACCCTCACCCTTAAGCCTCACCCTTAACACTCACCCTTAACCCTCGCCCTTAACCCTCCCCCTTAACCCTCACCCTTAACCCTCAACCTTAACCCTCACCTTTAACCCTCACCCTTAACCCTCACCCTTAACCCTCACCCTTAACCCTCACCCTTAACCCTCACCCTTAACTATCACCCTTAACCCTCACCCTTAAAGCTCACCCTTAACCCTCACCCTTAACACTCACCCTTAACCCTCAACCCCAACCCTTAACCCTCACCCTTAACGCTCACACTTAACCCTCACCCTTAACCCTCACCCTTAACACTTAACCCTCACCCTTAACCATCACCCTTAACCCTCACCCTTAACCCTCACCCTTAACCCTCACACTTAACCCTCACCCTTAATCCTTAACCCTCACTCTTAACACTTACCCTCGACCCTCACACTTAACCATCACCCTTAACCCTCACCCTTACCCTCACCATTAACCCTCACACTTAACCCTCACCCTTAACCCTCACCCTTAACCCTCACCCTTAACCCTCACCCTTAACCCTTAACCCTCACCCTTAACCCTCACCCTTAAACCTCACCCTTAACCCTCAACCTTAAACCTCGCCCTTAACCCTCCCCCTTAACCATCACCCTTAACCCTCAACCTTAACACTCACCCTTAACCCTCACCCTTAAGCCTCACCTTTAACCCTCTCCCTTAACCCTCACCCTTAACCCTCACCCTTAACCATCACCATTAACCCTCACCCTTAACCCTCACCCTTAACCCTCACCCTTAGAACTCACCCTTAACCCTCACCCTTAATCCTTAACCCTCACCCTTAACCCTCACCATTAACACTCACCCTTAACCTCACCCTTAACCCTCGCCCTTAACCCTCCCCCTTAACCCTCACCCTTAACCCTCAACCTTAACCCTCACCCAAAACCCTCACCCTTACCCCTCACCCTTAAACCTCACCCTTAACCCTCACCCTTAACCCTCACCCTTAACCCTCACCCTTAACCCTCACCATTAACCCTCACCCTTAACCCTCACCCTTAACCCTCACCCTTAAACCTCACCCTTAACCCTTAACCCTCAACCTCAACCCTCACCTTTAACCCTCACCCTTAATCCTTAACCCTCGCACTTAACCCTCACCCTCAACCCTCACTTAACCCTCACCCTTAACCCTCACCATTAACCCTCACCCTTAACACTCACCCTTAACCCTCACCCTTAACCCTCATCCTTAACCCTCACCCTTAACCCTTAACCCTCACCCTTAACCCTCACCCTTAACCCTCACCCTTAACACTCACCCTTAACCCTCGCCCTTAACCCTCCCCTTAACCCTCACCCTTAACCCTCAACCTTAACCCTCACCCTTAACCCTCACCCTTACCCCTCACCCTTAAACCTCACCCTTAACCCTCACCCTTAACCCACACACTTAACCCTCACCATTAACGCTCACCATTAACGCTCACCCTTAACCCTCACCCTTAACCCTTAACCCTCACCCTTAAACCTCACCCTTAACCCTCACCCATAACCCGCACCCTTACCCCTCACTCTTAACCCTCACCCTTAACCCTCACCCTTAACCCTCACCCTTAACACTCACCCTTAACCCTCGCCCTTAACCCTCCCCCTTAACCCTCACCCTTAACCCTCAACCTTAACCCTCACCCTTAACCCTCACCCTTAACCCTCACCCTTAACCCTCCCCCTGAACCCTCACCCTTAACCCTCAACCTTAACCCTCACCCTTAACCCTCACCCTTAAGCCTCACCTTTAACCCTCACCCTTAACCCTCACCCTTAACCCTCACCCTTAACCATCACCATTAACCCTCACCCTTAACCCTCACCCTTAACTCTCACCCTTAGAACTCACCCTTAACCCTCACCCTTAATCCTTAACCCTCACCCTTAACCCTCACCATTAACACTCACCCTTAACCCTCACCCTTAACCCTCGCTCTTAACCCTCCCCCTTAACCATCACCCTTAACCCTCAACCTTAACCCTCACCCAAAACCCTCACCCTTAAACCTCACCCTTAAACCTCACCCTTAAACCTCACCCTTAACCTTCACCCTTAACCCACACTCTTAACCCTCACCATTAACGCTCACCATTAACGCTCACCCTTAACCCTCACCCTTAACCCTTAAACCTCACCCTTAATCCTCACCCTTAACCCTCACCCTTAACCCTCACCCTTAACCCTCACCTTTAACCATCACCCTTAATCCTTAACCCTCGCACTTAACCCTCACCCTCAACCCTCACTTAAACATCACCCTTAACCCTCACCCTTAACCCTCACCATTAACACTCACCCTTAACCCTCACCCTTAACCCTCACCCTTAACCCTCACCCTTAACCCTTAACCCTCACCCTTAACCCTCACCTTTAACCCTCACTTAACCATCACCCTTAACCCTCACCATTAACCCTCACCTTTAACCCTCACCCTTAATCCTTAACCCTCGCACTTAACCCTCACCCTCAACCCTCACTTAACCATCACCCTTAACCCTCACCCTTAACCCTCACCATTAACCCTCACCCTTAACCCTCACCCTTAACCCTCACCCTTAACCCTTAACCCGCACCCTTAACCCTCACCCTTAACCCTCACCCTTAACACTCGCCCTTAACCCTCGCCCTTAACCCTCCCCCTTAACCCTCACCATTAACCCTCAACCTTAACCCTCACCCTTAACCCTCACCCTTAACCCTCACCCTTAACCCTCACCCTTAACCCTCACCCTTAACCCTCACCCTTAACCCTCATGCTTAACCCTCACCCTTAACTCTCACCCTTAACCCTCTCCCTTAACCCTCACACGTAACCCTCACCCTTAACACTCGCCCTTAACCCTCGCACGTAACCCTCCCCCTTAACCCTCACCCTTAACCCTCAACCTTAACGCTCACCCTTAACCCTCACCCTTAACCCTTAACCCTCACCCTTAACCCTCACCCTTAACCCTCACCCTTAACCCTCACCCATAACCCTCACCCTTACCCCTCACCCTTAACCCTCACCCTTAACCCTCACCCTTAACCCTCACCCTTAACCCTCACCCTTAACCCTCATGCTTAACCCTCACCCTTAACTCTCACCCTTAACCCTCTCCCTTAACCCTCACACGTAACCCTCACCCTTAACACTCGCCCTTAACCCTCGCACTTAACCCTCCCCCTTAACCCTCACCCTTAACCCTCAACCTTAACGCTCACCCTTAACCCTCACCCTTAACCCTTAACCCTCACCCTTAACCCTCACCCTTAACCCTCACCCTTAACCCTCACCCATAACCCTCACCCTTACCCCTCACCCTTAACCCTCACCCTTAACCCTCACCCTTAACCCTCACCCTTAACCCTCACCCTTAACCCTCACCCTTAACTCTCACTCTTAACCCTCACCCTTAACCATCACCCATAACCCTCACCCTGAACCCTCACCCTTACCCCTCACCCTTAACACACACCCTTAACCCTCACCAGTAACGCTCACCATTAACGCTCATCCTTAACCCTCACCCTTAACCCTTAACCCTCACCCTTAACCCTCACCCTTAACCCTCACCCATAACCCTCACCCTTACCCCTCACCCTTAACCCTCACCCTTAACCCTCACCCTTAACCCTCACCCTTAACCCTCACCCTTAACTCTCACCCTTAACACTCACCCTTAACCATCACCCTTAAACCTCACCCTTAACCTTCACCCTTAACCCACACTCTTAACCCTCACCATTAACGCTCACCATTAACGCTCACCCTTAACCCTCACCCTTAACCCTTAAACCTCACCCTTAATCCTCACCCTTAACCCTCACCCTTACCCCTCACCCTTAACCCTCAACCTTAACCCTCACCCTTAACCCTCACCCTTAACCCTCACCCTTAACCCTCACCCTTAACTCTCACCCTTAACCCTCACCCTTAACTCTCACCCTTAACACTCACCCTTAACCATCACCCTTAACCCTCACCCTTAACCCTCACCCTTAACCCTCACCCTTAACCCTCACCTTTAACCCTCACTCTTAATCCTTAACCCTCGCACAACCCTCACCCTCAACCCTCACTTAACCATCACCCTTAACCCTCACCCCTAACCCTCACAATTAACCCTCACCATTAACCCTCACCCTTAACCCTCACCTTTAACCCTCACTCTTAATCCTTAACCCTCGCACAACCCTCACCCTTAACCCTCACCCATAACTCTCACCCTTAACCCTCACCCTTAACCCTCACCCATAACCTCACCCTTACCCCTCACCCTTAACCCTCACCCTTAACAATCACCCTTAACCCTCACCCTTAACCCTCACCCCTAACCCTCACCCTTAACCCTCACCCTTAACCCTCACCCTTAACCCTCACCCTTAACCCTCACCCTTAACCCTTAACCCTCACGCTTAACCATCATCCTTAACCCTCACCCTTAACCCTCACACTTAACCCTCACCCTTAATCCTTAACCCTCACCCTTAACCCTCACCCTCAACCCTCACACTTAACCATCACCCTTAAGCCTCACCCGTAACCCTCACCATTAACCCTCACCCTTAACCCTCACCCTTAACCCTCACCCTTAACCCTTAACCCTCACCGTTAACCCTCACCCTTAACCCTCACCCTTAACCCTCACCCTTAACCCTTAACCCTCACCCTTGACCCTCACCCTTAAGCCTCACCCTTAACACTCACCCTTAACCCTCGTCCTTAACCCTCCCCCTTAACCCTCACCCTTAACCCTCAACCTTAACCCTCACCTTTAACCCTCACCCTTAACCCTCACCCTTAACCCTCACCCTTAACCCTCACCCTTAACCCTCACCCTTAACTATCACCCTTAACCCTCACCCTTAAAGCTCACCCTTAACCCTCACCCTTAACACTCACCCGTAACCCTCAACCCTAACCCTTAACCCTCACCCTTAACGCTCACACTTAACCCTCACCCTTAACCCTCACCCTTAACACTTAACCCTCACCCTTAACCATCACCCTTAACCCTCACCCTTAACCCTCACCCTTAACCCTCACACTTAACCCTCACCCTTAATCCTTAACCCTCACTCTTAACACTTACCCTCGACCCTCACACTTAACCATCACCCTTAACCCTCACCCTTACCCTCACCATTAACCCTCACACTTAACCCTCACCCTTAACCCTCACCCTTAACCCTCACCCTTAACCCTCACCCTTAACCCTTAACCCTCACCCTTAACCCTCACCCTTAAACCTCACCCTTAACCCTCAACCTTAAACCTCGCCCTTAACCCTCCCCCTTAACCATCACCCTTAACCCTCAACCTTAACACTCACCCTTAACCCTCACCCTTAAGCCTCACCTTTAACCCTCTCCCTTAACCCTCACCCTTAACCCTCACCCTTAACCATCACCATTAACCCTCACCCTTAACCCTCACCCTTAACCCTCACCCTTAGAACTCACCCTTAACCCTCACCCTTAATCCTTAACCCTCACCCTTAACCCTCACCATTAACACTCACCCTTAACCTCACCCTTAACCCTCGCCCTTAACCCTCCCCCTTAACCCTCACCCTTAACCCTCAACCTTAACCCTCACCCAAAACCCTCACCCTTACCCCTCACCCTTAAACCTCACCCTTAACCCTCACCCTTAACCCTCACCCTTAACCCTCACCCTTAACCCTCACCATTAACCCTCACCCTTAACCCTCACCCTTAACCCTCACCCTTAAACCTCACCCTTAACCCTTAACCCTCAACCTCAACCCTCACCTTTAACCCTCACCCTTAATCCTTAACCCTCGCACTTAACCCTCACCCTCAACCCTCACTTAACCCTCACCCTTAACCCTCACCATTAACCCTCACCCTTAACACTCACCCTTAACCCTCACCCTTAACCCTCACCCTTAACCCTCACCCTTAACCCTTAACCCTCACCCTTAACCCTCACCCTTAACCCTCACCCTTAACACTCACCCTTAACCCTCGCCCTTAACCCTCCCCTTAACCCTCACCCTTAACCCTCAACCTTAACCCTCACCCTTAACCCTCACCCTTACCCCTCACCCTTAAACCTCACCCTTAACCCTCACCCTTAACCCACACACTTAACCCTCACCATTAACGCTCACCATTAACGCTCACCCTTAACCCTCACCCTTAACCCTTAACCCTCACCCTTAAACCTCACCCTTAACCCTCACCCATAACCCGCACCCTTACCCCTCACTCTTAACCCTCACCCTTAACCCTCACCCTTAACCCTCACCCTTAACACTCACCCTTAACCCTCGCCCTTAACCCTCCCCCTTAACCCTCACCCTTAACCCTCAACCTTAACCCTCACCCTTAACCCTCACCCTTAACCCTCACCCTTAACCCTCCCCCTGAACCCTCACCCTTAACCCTCAACCTTAACCCTCACCCTTAACCCTCACCCTTAAGCCTCACCTTTAACCCTCACCCTTAACCCTCACCCTTAACCCTCACCCTTAACCATCACCATTAACCCTCACCCTTAACCCTCACCCTTAACTCTCACCCTTAGAACTCACCCTTAACCCTCACCCTTAATCCTTAACCCTCACCCTTAACCCTCACCATTAACACTCACCCTTAACCCTCACCCTTAACCCTCGCTCTTAACCCTCCCCCTTAACCATCACCCTTAACCCTCAACCTTAACCCTCACCCAAAACCCTCACCCTTAACCCTCACCCTTAAACCTCACCCTTAAACCTCACCCTTAACCTTCACCCTTAACCCACACTCTTAACCCTCACCATTAACGCTCACCATTAACGCTCACCCTTAACCCTCACCCTTAACCCTTAAACCTCACCCTTAATCCTCACCCTTAACCCTCACCCTTACCCCTCACCCTTAACCCTCAACCTTAACCCTCACCCTTAACCCTCACCCTTAACCCTCACCCTTAACCCTCACCCTTAACTCTCACCCTTAACCCTCACCCTTAACTCTCACCCTTAACACTCACCCTTAACCATCACCCTTAACCCTCACCCTTAACCCTCACCCTTAACCCTCACCCTTAACCCTCACCTTTAACCCTCACTCTTAATCCTTAACCCTCGCACAACCCTCACCCTCAACCCTCACTTAACCATCACCCTTAACCCTCACCCTTAACCCTCACAATTAACCCTCACCATTAACCCTCACCCTTAACCCTCACCTTTAACCCTCACTCTTAATCCTTAACCCTCGCACAACCCTCACCCTCAACCCTCACTTAACCATCACCCTTTACCCTCACCCTTAACCCTCACCCTTAACCCTTAACCCTCACCCTCAACCCTCACCTTTAACCCTCACCCTTAATCCTTAACCCTCGCACTTAACCCTCACCCTCAACCCTCACTTAACCATCACCCTTAATCCTCACCCTTAACCCTCACCATTAACCCTCACCCTTAACACTCACCCTTAACCCTCACCCTTAACCCTCACCCTTAACCCTTAACCCTCACCCTTAACCCTCACCCTTAACCCTCACCCTTAACACTCACCCTTAACCCTCCTCCTTAACCCTCACCCTTAACCCTCAACCTTAACCCTCACCCTTAACCCTCACCCTTAACCCTCACCCTTAAACTTCACCCTTAACCCTCACCCTTAACCCACACCCTTAACCCTCACCATTAACGCTCACAATTAACGCTCACCCTTAACCCTCACCCTTAACCCTTAACCCTCACCCTTAACCCTCACCCTTAACCCTCACCCATAACCCGCACCCTTACCCCTCACCCTTAACCCTCACCCTTAACCCTCACCCTTAACCCACACCCTTAACCCTCACCCTTAACACTCACCCTTAACCCTCGCCCTTAACCCTCCCCCTTAACCCTCACCATTAACCCTCAACCTTAACCCTCACCCTTAACCCTCACCCTTAACCCTCACCCTTAACCCTCACCCTTAAACCTCACCCTTAACCCTCACCCTAAACCCACACCCTTAACCCTCACCATTAACGCTCACCATTAACGCTCACCCTTAACCCTCACCCTTAACCCTTAACCCTCACCCTTAACCCTCACCCTTAACCCTCACCCATAACCCGCACCCTTACCCTCACCCTTATTCCTCACCCTTAACCCTCACCCTTAACCCTCACCCTTAACCCTCACCCTTAAACCTCACCCTTAACCCTCACCCTTAACTCTCACCCATAACACTCACCCTTAACCATCACCCTTAACCCTCACCCTTAACCCTCACCCTTAACCATCACCCTTAACCCTCACCATTAACCCTCACCTTTAACCCTCACCCTTAATCCTTAACCCTCGCACTTAACCCTCACCCTCAACCCTCACTTAACCATCACCCTTAACCCTCACCCTTAACCCTCACCATTAACCCTCACCCTTAACCCTCACCCTTAACCCTCACCCTTAACCCTTAACCCGCACCCTTAACCCTCACCCTTAACCCTCACCCTTAACACTCGCCCTTAACCCTCACCCTTAACCCTCACCCTAAACCCACACCCTTAACCCTCAACCTTAACCCTCACCATTAACGCTCACCCTTAACCCTCACCCTTAACCCTTAACCCGCACCCTTAACCCTCACCCTTAACCCTCACCCTTAACACTCGCCCTTAACCCTCACCCTTAACCCTCACCCTTAACCCTCACCCTTAACCCTCACCCTTAAGCCTCATGCTTAACCCTCACCCTTAACTCTCACCCTTAACCCTCTCCCTTAACCCTCACACGTAACCCTCACCCTTAACACTCGCCCTTAACCCTCGCACGTAACCCTCCCCCTTAACCCTCACCCTTAACCCTCAACCTTAACGCTCACCCTTAACCCTCACCCTTAACCCTTAACCCTCACCCTTAACCCTCACCCTTAACCCTCACCCTTAACCCTCACCCATAACCCTCACCCTTACCCCTCACCCTTAACCCTCACCCTTAACCCTCACCCTTAACCCTCACCCTTAACCCTCACCCTTAACCCTCATGCTTAACCCTCACCCTTAACTCTCACCCTTAACCCTCTCCCTTAACCCTCACACGTAACCCTCACCCTTAACACTCGCCCTTAACCCTCGCACTTAACCCTCCCCCTTAACCCTCACCCTTAACCCTCAACCTTAACGCTCACCCTTAACCCTCACCCTTAACCCTTAACCCTCACCCTTAACCCTCACCCTTAACCCTCACCCTTAACCCTCACCCATAACCCTCACCCTTACCCCTCACCCTTAACCCTCACCCTTAACCCTCACCCTTAACCCTCACCCTTAACCCTCACCCTTAACCCTCACCCTTAACTCTCACTCTTAACCCTCACCCTTAACCATCACCCATAACCCTCACCCTGAACCCTCACCCTTAACCCTCACCCTTAACACACACCCTTAACCCTCACCAGTAACGCTCACCATTAACGCTCATCCTTAACCCTCACCCTTAACCCTTAACCCTCACCCTTAACCCTCACCCTTAACCCTCACCCATAACCCTCACCCTTACCCCTCACCCTTAACCCTCACCCTTAACCCTCACCCTTAACCCTCACCCTTAACCCTCACCCTTAACTCTCACCCTTAACACTCACCCTTAACCATCACCCTTAACCCTCACCCTTAACCCTCACCCTTAACGCTCATCCTTAACCCTCACCCTTAACCCTCACCCTTAACCCTCACCCTTAACCCTCACCTTTAACCATCACCCTTAATCCTTAACCCTCGCACTTAACCCTCACCCTCAACCCTCACTTAAACATCACCCTTAACCCTCACCCTTAACCCTCACCATTAACACTCACCCTTAACCCTCACCCTTAACCCTCACCCTTAACCCTCACCCTTAACCCTTAACCCTCACCCTTAACCCTCACCTTTAACCCTCACTTAACCATCACCCTTAACCCTCACCATTAACCCTCACCTTTAACCCTCACCCTTAATCCTTAACCCTCGCACTTAACCCTCACCCTCAACCCTCACTTAACCATCACCCTTAACCCTCACCCTTAACCCTCACCATTAACCCTCACCCTTAACCCTCACCCTTAACCCTCACCCTTAACCCTTAACCCGCACCCTTAACCCTCACCCTTAACCCTCACCCTTAACACTCGCCCTTAACCCTCGCCCTTAACCCTCCCCCTTAACCCTCACCATTAACCCTCAACCTTAACCCTCACCCTTAACCCTCACCCTTAACCCTCACCCTTAACCCTCACCCTTAACCCTCACCCTTAACCCTCACCCTTAACCCTCATGCTTAACCCTCACCCTTAACTCTCACCCTTAACCCTCTCCCTTAACCCTCACACGTAACCCTCACCCTTAACACTCGCCCTTAACCCTCGCACGTAACCCTCCCCCTTAACCCTCACCCTTAACCCTCAACCTTAACGCTCACCCTTAACCCTCACCCTTAACCCTTAACCCTCACCCTTAACCCTCACCCTTAACCCTCACCCTTAACCCTCACCCATAACCCTCACCCTTACCCCTCACCCTTAACCCTCACCCTTAACCCTCACCCTTAACCCTCACCCTTAACCCTCACCCTTAACCCTCATGCTTAACCCTCACCCTTAACTCTCACCCTTAACCCTCTCCCTTAACCCTCACACGTAACCCTCACCCTTAACACTCGCCCTTAACCCTCGCACTTAACCCTCCCCCTTAACCCTCACCCTTAACCCTCAACCTTAACGCTCACCCTTAACCCTCACCCTTAACCCTTAACCCTCACCCTTAACCCTCACCCTTAACCCTCACCCTTAACCCTCACCCATAACCCTCACACTTACCCCTCACCCTTAACCCTCACCCTTAACCCTCACCCTTAACCCTCACCCTTAACCCTCACCCTTAACCCTCACCCTTAACTCTCACTCTTAACCCTCACCCTTAACCATCACCCATAACCCTCACCCTGAACCCTCACCCTTACCCCTCACCCTTAACACACACCCTTAACCCTCACCAGTAACGCTCACCATTAACGCTCATCCTTAACCCTCACCCTTAACCCTTAACCCTCACCCATAACCCTCACCCTTAACCCTCACCCATAACCCTCACCCTTACCCCTCACCCTTAACCCTCACCCTTAACCCTCACCCTTAACCCTCACCCTTAACCCTCACCCTTAACTCTCACCCTTAACACTCACCCTTAACCATCACCCTTAACCCTCACCCTTAACCCTCACCCTTAACGCTCATCCTTAACCCTCACCCTTAACCCTCACCCTTAACCCTCACCCTTAACCCTCACCTTTAACCATCACCCTTAATCCTTAACCCTCGCACTTAACCCTCACCCTCAACCCTCACTTAAACATCACCCTTAACCCTCACCCTTAACCCTCACCATTAACACTCACCCTTAACCCTCACCCTTAACCCTCACCCTTAACCCTCACCCTTAACCCTTAACCCTCACCCTTAACCCTCACCTTTAACCCTCACCCTTAATCCTTAACCCTCGCACTTAACCCTCACCCTCAACCCTCACTTAACCATCACCCTTAACCCTCACCCGTAACCCTCACCATTAACCCTCACCCTTAACCCTCACCCTTAACCCTCACCCTTAACCCTCACCCTTAACCATCACCCTTAACCCTCACCCTTAACCCTCACCCTTAACCATCACCCTTAACCATCACCCTTAACCCTCACCCTTAACCCTCACCCTTAACCCTCACCCTTAACCCTTAACCCTCACCCTTAACCATCATCCTTAACCCTCACCCTTAACCCTCACCCTTAACCCTCACCCTTAACCCTCGCCCTTAACCCTCCCCCTTAACCCTCACCATTAACCCTCAACCTTAACCCTCACCCTTAACCCTCACCCTTAACCCTCACCCTTAACCCTCACCCTTAACCCTCACCCTTAACCCTCACCCTTAACCCTCACCCTTAACCCTCATGCTTAACCCTCACCCTTAACACACACCCTTAACCCTCACCAGTAACGCTCACCATTAACGCTCATCCTTAAGCCTCACCCTTAACCCTTAACCCTCACCCTTAACCCTCACCCTTAACCCTCACCCATAACCCTCACCCTTACCCCTCACCCTTAACCCTCACCCTTAACCCTCACCCTTAACCCTCACCCTTAACCCTCACCCTTAACTCTCACCCTTAACACTCACCCTTAACCATCACCCTTAACCCTCACCCTTAACCCTCACCCTTAACGCTCATCCTTAACCCTCACCCTTAACCCTCACCCTTAACCCTCACCCTTAACCCTCACCTTTAACCATCACCCTTAATCCTTAACCCTCGCACTTAACCCTCACCCTCAACCCTCACTTAACCATCACCCTTAACCCTCACCCTTAACCCTTAACCCTCACCCTTAACCCTCACCTTTAACCCTCACCCTTAATCCTTAACCCTCGCACTTAACCCTCACCCTCAACCCTCACTTAACCATCACCCTTAACCCTCACCCTTAACCCTCACCATTAAACCTCACCCTTAACCCTCACCCTTAACCCTCACCCTTAACCCTCACCCTTAACCCTTAACATTCACCCTTAAACCTCACCCTTAACCCTCACCCTTAACACTCACCCTTAACCCTCGCCCTTAACCCTCCCCCTTAACCCTCACCCTTAACCCTCAACCTTAACCCTCACCCTTAACCCTCACCCTTAACCCTCAACCTTAAACCTCACCCTTAACCCTCACCCTTCACCCACATCCTTAACCCTCACCATTAACGCTCAGCATTAACGCTCACCCTTAACCCTCACCCTTAACCCTTAACCCTCACCCTTAACCCTCACCCTTAACCCTCACCCATAACCCTCACCCTTACCCCTCACCCTTAACCCTCACCCTTAACACTCACCCTTAACCCTCACCCTTAACCCTCACCCTTAACCCTCACCTTTAACCCTCGCCTTTAATCCTTAACCATCACCCTTAACCCTCACCCTTAACCCTCACCCTTAACGCTCATCCTTAACCCTCACCCTTAACCCTCACCCTTAACCCTCACCCTTAACCCTCACCTTTAACCATCACCCTTAATCCTTAACCCTCGCACTTAACCCTCACCCTCAACCCTCACTTAACCATCACCCTTAACCCTCACCCTTAACCCTTAACCCTCACCCTTAACCCTCACCTTTAACCCTCACCCTTAATCCTTAACCCTCGCACTTAACCCTCACCCTCAACCCTCACTTAACCATCACCCTTAACCCTCACCCTTAACCCTCACCATTAAACCTCACCCTTAACCCTCACCCTTAACCCTCACCCTTAACCCTCACCCTTAACCCTTAACATTCACCCTTAAACCTCACCCTTAACCCTCACCCTTAACACTCACCCTTAACCCTCGCCCTTAACCCTCCCCCTTAACCCTCACCCTTAACCCTCAACCTTAACCCTCACCCTTAACCCTCACCCTTAACCCTCAACCTTAAACCTCACCCTTAACCCTCACCCTTCACCCACATCCTTAACCCTCACCATTAACGCTCAGCATTAACGCTCACCCTTAACCCTCACCCTTAACCCTTAACCCTCACCCTTAACCCTCACCCTTAACCCTCACCCATAACCCTCACCCTTACCCCTCACCCTTAACCCTCACCCTTAACACTCACCCTTAACCCTCACCCTTAACCCTCACCCTTAACCCTCACCTTTAACCCTCGCCTTTAATCCTTAACCCTCGCACTTAACCCTCACCCTCAACCCTCACTTAACCATCACCCTTAACCCTCACCCTTAACCCTCACCATTAACCCTCACCCTTAACCCTCACCCTTAACCCTCACCCTTAACCCTCACCCTTAACCCTTAACCCTCACCCTTAACCCTCACCCTTAACCCTCTCCCTTAACCCTCACCCTTAACACTCGCCCTTAACCCACGCCCTTAACCATCCCCCTTAACCCTCACCCTTAACCCTCACCATTAACCCTCACCCTTAACCCTCACCCTTAACCATCACCCTTAACCCTCACCCTTAACCCTCACCCTTAACCATCACCCTTAACCCTCACCCTTAACCCTCACCCTTAACACTCACCCTTAACCCTTAACCCTCACCCTTAACCCTCACCCTTAACCCTCACCCTTAACCCTCACCCTTAACCCTCACCAATAACCTCACCCTTACCCCTCACCCTTAACCCTCACCCTTAACAATCACCCTTAACCCTCACCCTTAACCCTCACCCCTAACCCTCACCCTTAACCCTCACCCTTAACCCTCACCCTTAACCCTCACCCTTAACCCTCACCCTTAACCCTTAACCCTCACCCTTAACCATCATCCTTAACCCTCACCCTTAACCCTCACACTTAACCCTCACCCTTATTCCTTAACCCTCACCCTTAACCCTCACCCTCAACCCTCACACTTAACCATCACCCTTAAGCCTCACCCGTAACCTCACCATTAACCCTCACCCTTAACCCTCACCCTTAACCCTCACCCTTAACCCTTAACCCTCACCGTTAACCCTCACCCTTAACCCTCACCCTTAACCCTCACCCTTAACCCTCACCCTTAACCCTTAACCCTCACCCTTGACCCTCACCCTTAAGCCTCACCCTTAACACTCACCCTTAACCCTCGCTCTTAACCCTCCCCCTTAACCCTCACCCTTAACCCTCAACCTTAACCCTCACCTTTAACCCTCACCCTTAACCCTCACCCTTAACCATCACCCTTAACCCTCACCCTTAACCCTCACCCTTAACCCTTAACCCTCACCCTTAACCCTCACCCTTAACCCTCACCCTTAACCCTCACCCTTAACACTCGCCCTTAACCCACGCCCTTAACCCTCCCCCTTAACCCTCACCCTTAACCCTCACCATTAACCCTCACCCTTAACCCTCACCCTTAACCATCACCCTTACCCCTCACCTTTAACCCTCGCCCTTAATCCTTAACCCTCGCACTTAACCCTCACCCTCAACCCTCACTTAACCATCACCCTTAGCCCTCACCCTTAACCCTCACCATTAACCCTCACCCTTAACCCTCACCCTTAACCCTCACCCTTAACCCTCACCCTTAACCCTTAACCCTCACCCTTAACCCTCACCCTTAACCCTCACCCTTAACCCTCACCCTTAACACTCGCCCTTAACCCACGCCCTTAACCCTCCCCCTTAACCCTCACCCTTAACCCTCACCATTAACCCTCACCCTTAACCCTCACCCTTAACCATCACCCTTAACCCTCACCCTTAACCCTCACCCTTAACCATCACCCTTAACCCTCACCCTTAACCCTCACCCTTAACACTCACACTTAACCCTTAACCCTCACCCTTAACCCTCACCCTTAACCCTCACCCTTAACCCTCACCCTTAACCCTCAACCATAACCTCACCCTTACCCCTCACCCTTAACCCTCACCCTTAACAATCACCCTTAACCCTCACCCTTAACCCTCACCCCTAACCCTCACCCTTAACCCTCACCCTTAACCCTCACCCTTAACCCTCACCCTTAACCCTCACCCTTAACCCTTA
The DNA here is from genome assembly GCF_053455715.1 of Rhinoraja longicauda. NCBI lineage: Eukaryota > Metazoa > Chordata > Chondrichthyes > Rajiformes > Arhynchobatidae > Rhinoraja > Rhinoraja longicauda. The sequence goes on from NW_027601292.1 coordinate 249,791, forward strand.
ACCCTCACCCTTAACCATCATCCTTAACCCTCACCCTTAACCCTCACACTTAACCCTCACCCTAAATCCTTAACCCTCACCCTTAACCCTCACCCTTAACCCTCACCGTTAACCCTTAACCCTCACCGTTAACCCTCACCCTTAACCCTCACCCTTAACCCTCACCCTTAACCCTCACCCTTAACCCTTAACCCTCACCCTTGACCCTCACCCTTAAGCCTCACCCTTAACACTCACCCTTAACCCTCGCCCTTAACCCTCCCCCTTAACCCTCACCCTTAACCCTCAACCTTAACCCTCACCTTTAACCCTCACCCTTAACCCTCACCCTTAACCCTCACCCTTAACCCTCACCCTTAACCCTCACCCTTAACCATCACCCTTAACCCTCACCCTTAAAGCTCACCCTTAACCCTCACCCTTAACACTCACCCTTAACCCTCAACCCTAACCCTTAACCCTCACCCTTAACGCTCACCCTTAACCCTCACCCTTAACCCTCACCCTTAACACTTAACCCTCACCCTTAACCATCACCCTTAACCCTCACCCTTAACCCTCACCCTTAACCCTCACACTTAACCCTCACCCTTAATCCTTAACCCTCACTCTTAACACTTACCCTCGACCCTCACACTTAACCATCACCCTTAACCCTCACCCTTACCCTCACCATTAACCCTCACCCTTAACCCTCACCCTTAACCCTCACCCTTAACCCTCACCCTTAACCCTTAACCCTCACCCTTAACCCTCACCCTTAAACCTCACCCTTAACCCTCAACCTTAACCCTCGCCCTTAACCCTCCCCCTTAACCCTCACCCTTAACCCTCAAACTTAACCCTCACCCAAAACCCTCACCCTTAACCCTCACCCTTAAACCTCACCCTTAACCCTCACCCTTAACCCACACTCTTAACCCTCACCATTAACGCTCATCATTAACGCTCACCCTTAACCCTCACCCTTAACCCTTAACCCTCACCCTTATCCCTCACCCTTAACCCTCACCCATAACCCTCACCCTTACCCCTCACCCTTAACCCTCACCCTTAACCCTCACCCTTAACCCTCACCCTTAACCCTCACCCTTAACCCTCACCCTTAACCCTCACCCTTAACTCTCACCCTTAACACTCACCCTTAACCATCACCCTTAACCCTCACCCTTAACCCTCACCCTTAACCCTCACCCTTAACCCTCACCCTTAACCCTCACCTTTAACCCTCACTCTTAATCCTTAACCCTCGCACAACCCTCACCCTCAACCCTCACTTAACCATCACCCTTAACCCTCACCCTTAACCCTCACCATTAACCCTCACCCTTAACCCTCCCCCTTAACCCTCACCCTTAACCCTCAACCTTAACCCTCACCTTTAACCCTCACCCTTAACCCTCACCCTTAACCCTCACCCTTAACCCTCACACTTAACCATCACCCTTAACCCTCACCCTTAAAGCTCACCCTTAACCCTCACCCTTAACCCTCACCCTTAACCCTTAACCCTCACCCTTAACCCTCACCCTTAAACCTCACCCTTAACCCTCAACCTTAACCCTCGCCCTTAACCCTCCCCCTTAACCCTCACCCTTAACCCTCAAACTTAACCCTCACCCAAAACCCTCACCCTTAACCCTCACCCTTAAACCTCACCCTTAACCCTCACCCTTAACCCACACTCTTAACCCTCACCATTAACGCTCATCATTAACGCTCACCCTTAACCCTCACCCTTAACCCTTAACCCTCACCCTTATCCCTCACCCTTAACCCTCACCCATAACCCTCACCCTTACCCCTCACCCTTAACCCTCACCCTTAACCCTCACCCTTAACCCTCACCCTTAACCCTCACCCTTAACCCTCACCCTTAACCCTCACCCTTAACTCTCACCCTTAACACTCACCCTTAACCATCACCCTTAACCCTCACCCTTAACCCTCACCCTTAACCCACACTCTTAACCCTCACCATTAACGCTCATCATTAACGCTCACCCTTAACCCTCACCCTTAACCCTTAACCCTCACCCTTATCCCTCACCCTTAACCCTCACCCATAACCCTCACCCTTACCCCTCACCCTTAACCCTCACCCTTAACCCTCACCCTTAACCCTCACCCTTAACCCTCACCCTTAACCCTCACCCTTAACCCTCACCCTTAACCCTCACCCTTAACCCTCACCTTTAACCCTCACTCTTAATCCTTAACCCTCGCACAACCCTCACCCTCAACCCTCACTTAACCATCACCCTTAACCCTCACCCTTAACCCTCACCATTAACCCTCACCCTTAACCCTCCCCCTTAACCCTCACCCTTAACCCTCAACCTTAACCCTCACCTTTAACCCTCACCCTTAACCCTCACCCTTAACCCTCACCCTTAACCCTCACACTTAACCATCACCCTTAACACTCACCCTTAAAGCTCACCCTTAACCCTCACCCTTAACCCTCACCCTTAACCCTTAACCCTCACCCTTAACCCTCACCCTTAAACCTCACCCTTAACCCTCAACCTTAACCCTCGCCCTTAACCCTCCCCCTTAACCCTCACCCTTAACCCTCAAACTTAACCCTCACCCAAAACCCTCACCCTTAACCCTCACCCTTAAACCTCACCCTTAACCCTCACCCTTAACCCACACTCTTAACCCTCACCATTAACGCTCATCATTAACGCTCACCCTTAACCCTCACCCTTAACCCTTAACCCTCACCCTTATCCCTCACCCTTAACCCTCACCCATAACCCTCACCCTTACCCCTCACCCTTAACCCTCACCCTTAACCCTCACCCTTAACCCTCACCCTTAACCCTCACCCTTAACCCTCACCCTTAACCCTCACCCTTAACTCTCACCCTTAACACTCACCCTTAACCATCACCCTTAACCCTCACCCTTAACCCTCACCCTTAACCCTCACCCTTAACCCTCACCCTTAACCCTCACCTTTAACCCTCACTCTTAATCCTTAACCCTCGCACAACCCTCACCCTCAACCCTCACTTAACCATCACCCTTAACCCTCACCCTTAACCCTCACCCTTAACCCTCACCCTTAACCCTCACCCTTAACACTCACCCTTAACCCTTAACCCTCACCCTTAACCCTCACCCTTAACCCTCACCCTTAACCCTCACCCTTAACCCTCACCCATAACCTCACCCTTACCCCTCACCATTAACCCTCACCCTTAACAATCACCCTTAACCCTCACCCTTAACCCTCACCCCTAACCCTCACCCTTCACCCTCACCCTTAACCCTCACCCTTAACCCTCACCCATAACCTCACCCTTACCCCTCACCCTTAACCCTCATCCTTAACAATCACCCTTAACCCTCACCCTTAACCCTCACCCCTAACCCTCACCCTTAACCCTCACCCTTAACCCTCACCCTTAACCCTCACCCTTAACCCTCACCCTTAACCCTTAACCCTCACCCTTAACCATCATCCTTAACCCTCACCCTTAACCCTCACACTTAACACTCACCCTTAATCCTTAACACTCACCCTTAACCCTCACCCTTAACCCTCACCCTTAACCCTTAACCCTCACCGTTATCCCTCACCCTTAACCCTCACCCTTAACCCTCACCCTTAACCCTCACCCTTAAACCTCACCCTTAACCCTCAACCTTAACCCTCGCCCTTAACCCTCCCCCTTAACCCTCACCCTTAACCCTCAAACTTAACCCTCACCCAAAACCCTCACCCTTAACCCTCACCCTTAAACCTCACCCTTAACCCTCACCCTTAACCCACACTCTTAACCCTCACCATTAACGCTCATCATTAACGCTCACCCTTAACCCTCACCCTTAACCCTTAACCCTCACCCTTATCCCTCACCCTTAACCTTCACCCATAACCCTCACCCTTACCCCTCACCCTTAACCCTCACCCTTAACCCTCACCCTTAACCCTCACCCTTAACCCTCACCCTTAACCCTCACCCTTAACCCTCACCCTTAACTCTCACCCTTAACACTCACCCTTAACCATCACCCTTAACCCTCACCCTTAACCCTCACCCTTAACCCTCACCCTTAACCCTCACCCTTAACCCTCACCTTTAACCCTCACTCTTAATCCTTAACCCTCGCACAACCCTCACCCTCAACCCTCACTTAACCATCACCCTTAACCCTCACCCTTAACCCTCACCATTAACCCTCACCCTTAACCCTCACCCTTAACCCTCACCCTTAACCCTCACCCTTAACCCTTAACCCTCACCCTCAACCCTCACCTTTAACCCTCACCCTTAATCCTTAACCCTCGCACTTAACCCTCACCCTCAACCCTCACTTAACCCTCACCCTTAACCCTCACCATTAACCCTCACCCTTAACCCTCACCCTTAACCCTCACCCTTAACCCTCAGCCTTAACCCTTAACCCTCGCCCTTAACCCTCACCCTTAACCCTCACCTTTAACCCTCGCCCTTAATCCTTAACCCTCGCACTTAACCCTCACCCTCAACCCTCACTTAACCATCACCCTTAACCCTCACCCTTAACCCTCACCATTAACCCTCACCCTTAACCCTCACCCTTAACCCTCACCCTTAACCCTCACCCTTAACCCTTAACCCTCACCCTTAACCCTCACCCTTAACCCTCACCCTTAACCCTCACCCTTAACACTCGCCCTTAACCCACGCCCTTAACCCTCCCCTTAACCCTCACCCTTAACCCTCACCATTAACCCTCACCCTTAACCCTCACCCTTAACCATCACCCTTAACCCTCACCCTTAACCCTCACCCTTAACCATCACCCTTAACCCTCACCCTTAACCCTCACCCTTAACACTCACCCTTAACCCTTAACCCTCACCCTTAACCCTCACCCTTAACCCTCACCCTTAACCCTCACCCTTAACCCTCACCCATAACCTCACCCTTACCCCTCACCCTTAACCCTCACCCTTAACAATCACCCTTAACCCTCACCCTTAACCCTCACCCCTAACCCTCACCCTTAACCCTCACCCTTAACCCTCACCCTTAACCCTCACCCATAACCTCACCCTTACCCCTCACCCTTAACCCTCACCCTTAACAATCACCCTTAACCCTCACCCTTAACCCTCACCCCTAACCCTCACCCTTAACCCTCACCCTTAACCCTCACCCTTAACCCTCACCCTTAACCCTCACCCTTAACCCTTAACCCTCACCCTTAACCATCATCCTTAACCCTCACCCTTAACCCTCACACTTAACACTCACCCTTAATCCTTAACCCTCACCCTTAACCCTCACCCTTAACCCTCACCCTTAACCCTTAACCCTCACCGTTAACCCTCACCCTTAACCCTCACCCTTAACCCTCACCCTTAACCCTCACCCTTAACCCTTAACCCTCACCCTTGACCCTCACCCTTAAGCCTCACCCTTAACACTCACCCTTAACACTCGCCCTTAACCCTCCCCCTTAACCCTCACCCTTAACCCTCAACCTTAACCCTCACCTTTAACCCTCACCCTTAACCATCACCCTTAACCCTCACCCTTAACCCTCACCCTTAACCCTCACCCTTAACCATCACCCTTAACCCTCACCCTTAAAGCTCACCCTTAACCCTCACCCTTAACACTCACCCTTAACCCTCAACCCTAACCCTTAACCCTCACCCTTAACGCTCACCCTTAACCCTCACCCTTAACCCTCACCCTTAACACTTAACCCTCACCCTTAACCATCACCCTTAACCCTCACCCTTAACCCTCACCCTTAACCCTCACACTTAACCCTCACCCTTAATCCTTAACCCTCACTCTTAACACTTACCCTCGACCCTCACACTTAACCATCACCCTTAACCCTCACCCTTACCCTCACCATTAACCCACACCCTTAACCCTCACCCTTAACCCTCACACTTAACCCTCACCCTTAACCCTTAACCCTCACCCTTAACCCTCACCCTTAAACCTCACCCTTAACCCTCAACCTTAACCCTCGCCCTTAACCCTCCCCCATAACCCTCACCCTTAACCCTCAACCTTAACCCTCACCCAAAACCCTCACCCTTAACCCTCACCCTTAAACCTCACCCTTAACCCTCACCCTTAACCCACACTCTTAACCCTCACCATTAACGCTCACCATTAACGCTCACCCTTAACCCTCACCCTTAACCCTTAACCCTCACCCTTATCCCTCACCCTTAACCCTCACCCATAACCCTCACCCTTACCCCTCACCCTTAACCCTCACCCTTAACCCTCACCCTTAACCATCACCCTTAACCCTCACCCTTAACCCTCACCCTTAACCCTCACCCTTAACTCTCACCCTTAACACTCACCCTTAACCATCACCCTTAACCCTCACCCTTAACCCTCACCCTTAACCCTCACCCTTAACCCTCACCCTTAACCCTCACCCTTAACCCTCACCCTTAACCCTCACCCTTAACCCTTAACCCTCACCCTCAACCCTCACCTTTAACCCTCACCCTTAATCCTTAACCCTCGCACTTAACCCTCACCCTCAACCCTCACTTAACCCTCACCCTTAACCCTCACCATTAATCCTCACCCTTAACACTCACCCTTAACCCTCACCCTTAACCCTCACCCTTAACCCTCACCCTTAACCCTTAACCCTCACCCTTAACCCTCACCCTTAACCCTCACCCTTAACACTCACCCTTAACCCTCGCCCTTAACCCTCCACTTAACCCTCACCCTTAACCCTCAACCTTAACCCTCACCCTTAACCCTCACCCTTAACCCTCACCCTTAAACCTCACCCTTAACCCTCACCCTTAACCCACACACTTAACCCTCACCATTAACGCTCACCATAAACGCTCACCCTTAACCCTCACCCTTAACCCTTAACCCTCACCCTTAACCCTCACCCTTAACCCTCACCCATAACCCGCACCCTTACCCCTCACTCTTAACACTCACCCTTAACCCTCACCCTTAACCCTCACCCTTAACCCTCACCCTTAACACTCACCCTTAACCCTCGCCCTTAACCCTCCCCCTTAACCCTCACCCTTAACCCTCAACATTAACCCTCACCCTTAACCCTCACCCTTAACCCTCACCCTTAACCCTCCCCCTTAACCCTCACCCTTAACCCTCAACCTTAACCCTCACCCTTAACCCTCACCCTTAAGCCTCACCTTTAACCCTCACCCTTAACTCTCGCCCTTAACCCTCACCCTTAACCATCACCATTAACCCTCACCCTTAACCCTCACCCTTAACTCTCACCCTTAGAACTCACCCTTAACCCTCACCCTTAATCCTTAACCCTCACCCTTAACCCTCACCATTAACACTCACCCTTAACCCTCACCCTTAACCCTCGCCCTTAACCCTCCCCCTTAACCATCACCCTTAACCCTCAACCTTAACCCTCACCCAAAACCTTCACCCTTAACCCTCACCCTTAAAACTCACCCTTAAACCTCACCCTTAACCTTCACCCTTAACCCACACTCTTAACCCTCACCATTAACGCTCACCATTAACGCTCACCCTTAACCCTCACCCTTAACCCTTAAACCTCACCCTTAACCCTCACCCTTAACCCTCACCCTTACCCCTCACCCTTAACCCTCACCCTTAACCCTCACCCTTAACCCTCACCCTTAACCCTCACCCTTAACCCTCACCCTTAACCCTCACCCTTAACTCTCACCCTTAACACTCACCCTTAACCATCACCCTTAACCCTCACCCTTAACCCTCACCCTTAACCCTCACCCTTAACCCTCACCCTTAACCCTCACCTTTAACCCTCACTCTTAATCCTTAACCCTCGCACAACCCTCACCCTCAACCCTCACTTAACCATCACCCTTAACCCTCACCCTTAACCCTCACCATTAACCCTCACCATTAACCCTCACCCTTAACCCTCACCCTTAACCCTCACCCTTAACCCTTAACACTCACCCTCAACCCTCACCTTTAACCCTCACCCTTAATCCTTAACCCTCGCACTTAACCCTCACCCTCAACCCTCACTTAACCATCACCCTTAACCCTCACCCTTAACCCTCACCATTAACCCTCACCCTTAACACTCACCCTTAACCCTCACCCTTAACCCTCACCCTTAACCCTTAACCCTCACCCTTAACCCTCACCCTTAACACTCACCCTTAACACTCACCCTTAACCCTCGCCCTTAACCCTCCTCCTTAACCCTCACCCTTAACCTTCAACCTTAACCCTCACCCTTAACCCTCACCCTTAACCCTCACCCTTAAACCTCACCCTTAACCCTCACCCTTAACCCACACCCTTAACCCTCACCATTAACGCTCACAATTAACGCTCACCCATAACCCTCACCCTTAACCCTTAACCCTCACCCTTAACCCTCACCCTTAACCCTCACCCATAACCCGCACCCTTACCCCTCACCCTTAACCCTCACCCTTAACCCTCACCCTTAACCCACACCCTTAACCCTCACCCTTAACACTCACCCTTAACCCTCGCCCTTAACCCTCCCCCTTAACCGTCACCCTTAACCCTCAACCTTAACCCTCACCCTTAACCCTCACCCTTAACCCTCACCCTTAACCCTCACCCTTAAACCTCACCCTTAACCCTCACCCTAAACCCACACCCTTAACCCTCACCATTAACGCTCACCATTAACGCTCACCCTTAACCCTCACCCTTAACCCTTAACCCTCACCCTTAACCCTCACCCTTAACCCTCACCCATAATCCGCACCCTTACCCCTCACCCTTATCCCTCACCCTTAACCCTCACCCTTAACCCTCACCCTTAACCCTCACCCTTAACCCTCACCCTTAACCATCACCCTTAACTCTCACCCATAACACTCACCCTTAACCATCACCCTTAACCCTCACCCTTAACCCTCACCCTTAACCCTCACCCTTAACCCTCACCATTAACCCTCACCTTTAACCCTCACCCTTAATCCTTAACCCTCGCACTTAACCCTCACCCTCAACCCTCACTTAACCATCACCCTTAACCCTCACCCTTAACCCTCACCATTAACCCTCACCCTTAACCCTCACCCTTAACCCTCACCCTTAACCCTTAACCCGCACCCTTAACCCTCACCCTTAACCCTCACCCTTAACACTCGCCCTTAACCCTCGCCCTTAACCCTCCCCCTTAACCCTCACCATTAACCCTCAACCTTAACCCTCACCCTTAACCCTCACCCTTAACCCTCACCCTTAACCCTCACCCTTAACCCTCACCCTTAACCCTCACCCTTAACCCTCACCCTTAACCCTCACCCTTAACCCTCACCCTTAACTCTCACCCTTAACCCTCTCCCTTAACCCTCACACTTAACCCTCACCCTTAACACTCGCCCTTAACCCTCGCCCTTAACCCTCCCCCTTAACCCTCACCCTTAACCCTCAACCTTAACGCTCACCCTTAACCCTCACCCTTAACCCTTAACCCTCACCCTTAACCCTCACCCTTAACCCTCACCCTTAACCCTCACCCATAACCCTCACCCTTACCCCTCACCCTTAACCCTCACCCTTAACCCTCACCCTTAACCCTCACCCTTAACCCTCACCCTTAACCCTCACCCTTAACTCTCACTCTTAACCCTCACCCTTAACCATCACCCATAACCCTCACCCTGAACCCTCAACCTGAACCCTCACCCTTAACCCTCACCCTTAACCCACACCCTTAACCCTCACCAGTAACGCTCACCATTAACGCTCATCCTTAACCCTCACCCTTAACCCTTAACCCTCACCCTTAACCCTCACCCTTAACCCTCACCCATAACCCTCACCCTTACCCCTCACCCTTAACCCTCACCCTTAACCCTCACCCTTAACCCTCACCCTTAACCCTCACCCTTAACTCTCACCCTTAACACTCACCCTTAACCATCACCCTTAACCCTCACCCTTAACCCTCACCCTTAACCCTCATCCTTAACCCTCACCCTTAACCCTCACCCTTAACCCTCACCCTTAACCCTCACTTTTAACCCTCACCCTTAATCCTTAACCCTCGCACTTAACCCTGACCCTCAACCCTCACTTAACCATCACCCTTAACCCTCAACCTTAACCCTCACCATTAACCCTCACCCTTAACCCTCACCCTTAACCCTCACCCTTAACCCTCACCCTTAACCCTTAACCCTCACCCTTAACCCTCACCTTTAACCCTCACCCTTAAACCTTAACCCTCGCACTTACCCCTCACCCTCAACCCTCACTTAACCATCACCCTTAACCCTCACCCTTAACCCTCACCATTAACCCTCACCCTTAACCCTCACCATTAACGCTCACCATTAACGCTCACCCTTAACCCTCACCCTTAACCCTTAACCCTCACCCTTAACCCTCACCCTTAACCCTCACCCATAACCCTCACCCTTACCCCTCACCCTTAACCCTCACCCTTAACCCTCACCTTAACCCTTAACCCTCACCCTTAACCCTCACACTTAACCCTCACCCTTAACCCTCACCCTTAACACTCGCCCTTAACCCACGCCCTTAACCCTCCCCCTTAACCCGCACCCTTAACCCTCAACCTTAACCCTCACCCGTAACCCTCACCCTTAACCCTCACCCTTAACCCTCACCCTTAACCCTCACCCTTAACCCTCACCCTTAACTCTCACCCTTAACCCTCACCCTTAACCCTCACCCTTAACCCTCACCCTTAACCCTCGCCCTTAACACTCGCCCTTAACCCTCCCCCTTAACCCTCACCCTTAACCCTCAACCTTAACGCTCATCCTTAACCCTCACCCTTAACCCTTAACCCTCACCCTTAACCCTCACCCTTAACCCTCACCCATAACCCTCACCCTTACCCCTCACCCTTAACCCTCACCCTTAACCCTCACCCTTAACCCTCACCCTTAACCCTCACCCTTAACCCTCACCCTTAACTCTCACCCTTAACCCTCACCCTTAACCATCACCCATAACCCTCACCCTTAACCCTCACCCTTAACCCTCACCCTTAACCCTCACCCTTAACCCTTAACCCTCACCCTTAACCATCACCCTTAACCCTCACCCTTAACCCCCACACCTAACCCTCACCCTTAACCATTAACCCTCACCCTTAACCCTCACCTTTAACCCTCACCCTTACCCCTCACCCTTAACCCTCACCCTTAACCCTCACCCTTAACCCTCACCCTTAAACCTCACCCTTAACCCTCACCCTTAACCCTCACCCTTAACTCTCACCCTTAACACTCACCCTTAACCATCACCCTTAACCCTTAACCCTCACCCTTAACCCTCACCCTTAACCCTCCCCCTTAACACTCACCCTTAACCCTCGCCCTTAACCCTCCCCCTTAACCCTCACCCTTAACCCTCAACCTTAACCCTCACCCGTAACCCTCACCCTTAACCCTCACCCTTAACCCTCACCCTTAACCCTCACCCTTAACCCTCACCCTTAACCCTCACCCTTAACTCTCACCCTTAACCCTCACCCTTAACCCTCACCCTTAACCCTCACCCTTAACACTCGCCCTTAACCCTCGCCCTTAACCCTCCCCCTTAACTCTCACACTTAACCCTCAACCTTAACGCTCACCCTTAACCCTCACCCTTAACCCTTAACCCTCACCCTTAACCCTCACCCTTAACCCTCTCCCATAACTCTCACCCTTAACCCTCACCCTTAACCATCACCCATAACCCTCACCCTTAACCCTCACCCTTAACCCTCACCCTTAACCCTCACCCTTAACCCTTAACCCTCACCCTTAACCATCACCCTTAACCCTCACCCTTAACCCTCACCCTTAACCCTCACACTTAACCCTCACCCTTAATCCTTAACCCTCACCCTTAACACTTACCCTCAACCCTCACACTTAACCATCACCCTTAACCCCCACCCTTTACCCTCACCATTAACCCTCACCCTTCACCCTCACCCTTAACCCTCACCCTTAACCCTCACCCTTAACCCCCACCCTTAACCATCACCCTTAACCATCACCCTTAACCCTCACCCTTAACCCTCACCCTTAACCCTCACCCTTAACACTCACCCTTATCCCTTAATCCTCACACTTAACCCTCACCCTTAATCCTTAACCCTCACCCTTAACCCTTACCCTCAACCCTCACATTTAACCATCACCATTAACACTCACCCTTAACCCTCACTATTAACCCTCACCCTTAACCCTCACCCTTATCCCTCACCATTAACCCTAACCCTTAACCCTCACCCTTAACCCTTACCCTTAACCCTCACCCTTAACCCTTACCCTTAACCATCACCCTTAACCCTCACCCTTAACCCTCACCCATAACCCTCACCCTTAACCCTCACACATAACCCTCACCCTTAACCCTCACCCTTAACCCTCAACCTTAACCCTCTCCCTTAACCCTCACCTTTAACCCTCACCCTTAATCCTTAACCCTCGCCCTTAACCCTCACCCTCAACCCTCACACTTAACCATCATCCTTAACCTTCACCATTAACCCTCACCCTTAACCCTCACCCTTAACCCTCACCCTTAACCCTCACCCTTAACCCTTAACCCTCACCCTTAACCCTCACCCTTAACCCTCACCCTTAACCCTCACCCTTAACCCTCACCCTTAACCCTCACCCTTAACACTCAACCTTAACCCTCAACCTTAACCCTCACCCTTAACCCTCACCCTTAACCCTCACCCTTAACCCTCAACCTTAACCCTCACCCGTAACCCTCACCCTTAACCCTCACCCTTAACCCTCACCCTTAACCCTCACCCTTAACCCTCACCCTTAACCCTCACCCTTAACTCTCACCCTTAACCCTCACCCTTAACCCTCACCCTTAACCCTCACCCTTAACACTCGCCCTTAACCCTTGCCCTTAACCCTCCCCCTTAACTCTCGCACTTAACCCTCAACCTTAACGCTCACCCTTAACCCTCACCCTTAACACTTAACCCTCACCCTTAACCCTCACCCTTAACCCTCTCCCATAACTCTCACCCTTAACCCTCACCCTTAACCATCACCCATAACCCTCACCCTTAACCCTCACCCTTAACCCTCACCCTTAACCCTCACCCTTAACCCTTAACCCTCACCCTTAACCATCACCCTTAACCCTCACCCTTAACCCTCACCCTTAACCCTCACACTTAACCCTCACCCTTAATCCTTAACCCTCACCCTTAACACTTACCCTCAACCCTCACACTTAACCATCACCCTTAACCCCCACCCTTTACCCTCACCATTAACCCTCACCCTTCACCCTCACCCTTAACCCTCACCCTTAACCCTCACCCTTAACCCCCACCCTTAACCATCACCCTTAACCATCACCCTTAACCCTCACCCTTAACCCTCACCCTTAACCCTCACCCTTAACACTCACCCTTATCCCTTAATCCTCACACTTAACCCTCACCCTTAATCCTTAACCCTCACCCTTAACCCTTACCCTCAACCCTCACATTTAACCATCACCATTAACACTCACCCTTAACCCTCACTATTAACCCTCACCCTTAACCCTCACCCTTATCCCTCACCATTAACCCTAACCCTTAACCCTTACCCTTAACCATCACCCTTAACCCTCACCCTTAACCCTCACCCATAACCCTCACCCTTAACCCTCACACATAACCCTCACCCTTAACCCTCACCCTTAACCCTCAACCTTAACCCTCTCCCTTAACCCTCACCTTTAACCCTCACCCTTAATCCTTAACCCTCGCCCTTAACCCTCACCCTCAACCCTCCTACTTAACCATCATCCTTAACCTTCACCATTAACCCTCACCCTTAACCCTCACCCTTAACCCTCACCCTTAACCCTCACCCTTAACCCTTAACCCTCACCCTTAACCCTCACCCTTAACCCTCACCCTTAACCCTCACCCTTAACCCTCACCCTTAACCCTCACCCTTAACACTCAACCTTAACCCTCAACCTTAACCCTCACCCTTAACCCTCACCCTTAACCCTCACCCTTAACCCTCACACTTAACCCTCACCCTTAACCCTCACCCTTAACCATCACCCTTAACCATCGCCCTTAACCCTCACCCTTAACCCTCACCCTTAACCCTCACCCTTAACACTCACCCTTAACCCTTAACCCTCACCCTTAACCCTCACCCTTAACCCACACCCTTAACCCTCACCCATAACCCTCACCCTTACCCCTCACCCTTAACCCTCACCCTTAACCATCACCCTTAACCCTCACCATTAACCCTCATCCTTAACCCTCACCCTTAACACTCACCCTTAACCCTTAACCCTCACACTTAACCCTCACCCTTAATCCTTAACCCTCAATCCTTAACCCTTACCCTCAACCCTCACATTTAACCATCTCCCTTAACCCTCGCCCTTAACCCTCACTATTAACCCTCACCCTTAATCGTCACCCTTAACACTCACCCTTAACCCTCACCCTTAACCCTCACTCTTAACCCTCACCCTTAACCCTCACCCTTAACCCTCACCCTTATCCCTCAACCTTCACCCTTAACCCTCACCATTAACCCTCACCCTTAACCCTCACCCTTAACCCTTAACCCTCACCCTTAACCCTCACCTTTAACCCTCACCCTTAACCCTCACCCTTAACCCTCACCCTTAACCCTCACCCTTAACCCTCACCCTTAACCCTCACCCTTAACCCTCACCCTTAACCCTCACCCTTAACCCTCACCCTTAATCCTCACCCTTAACCCTCACCCTTAACCCTCACCCTTAACCCTGACCCTTATCCCTCACCCTTAACCCTCACCCTTAACCCTCACCCTTAAATCTCAAACTTATCCCTCACCCTTAACCCTCACCTTTAACCATCACCCTTATTCCTTAACCCTCACCCTTAACCCTCACCCTCAACCCTCACACTTAACCATCATCCTTAACCCTCACCATTAACCCTCACCATTAACCCTCAACCTTAACCCTCACCCTTAACCCTCACTCTTAACCCTCACCGTTAACCCTTAACCCTCACCCTTAACCCTCACCCTTAACCCCCCACCCTTAACCCTCACCCTTAACCCTCACCCTTAACCCTCACCCTTAACCCTCACCCTTAACCCTCACCCTTAACCCACAACCTTAACCTTAACCCTCACCCTTAACCCTCACCCTTAACCCTCACTCTTAACCCTCACCCTTAACCCTCACCCTTAACCCTCACCCTTAACCCTTAACCATTAACCCTCACCCTTAACCCTCACCCTTAACCCTCACCCTTAACCCTCACCCATCACCCTTAAACCTCACCCTTAACCCTCACCCTTAACCCTCACCCTTAACATTCACCCTTAACCCTTAACCCTCACCCTTAACACTCACCCTTAACCCTCACCCTTAACCCTCACCGTTAACCCTCACCCTTAACCCTCACCTTTAACCCTTAACCCTCACCCTTAACCCTCGCCCTTAACCCTCACCCTTAACCCTCACCCTTAACCCTCACCCTTAACCCTCACCCTTAACCCTCACCCTTAACCCTCAACTTTAACCCTCACCCTTAACCCTCACCCTTAACTCTCACCCTTAACCCTCACCCTTAACCCTCACCCTTAACCCTCACCCTTAACCCTCACCCTTAACCCTCACCCTTAACCCTCACCCTTAACCCTCAACTTTAACCCTCACCCTTAACCCTCACCCTTAACTCTCACCCTTAACCCTCACCCTTAACCATCACGCTTAACCCTCACCCTTAACCCTCACCCTTAACACTCACCCTTAACCATTAACCCTCACCCTTAACCCTCACCCTTAACCCTCACCCATAACCCTCACCCTTACCCCTCACCCTTAACCCTAACCCTTAACAATCACCCTTAACCCTCACCCCTAACCCTCACCCTTAACCCCCACCCTTAACTCTCACGCTTAACCCTCACCCTTAACCATCACCCTTAACCCTCACCCTTAACCCTCACCCTTAACCCTTACCCTTAACCCCCACCCTTAACCCTTAACCCTCACTCTTAACCATCATCCTTAACCCTCACCCTTAATCCTCACCCTTAACCCTCACCCTTAACCCTCACCCTTAACCCTTAACCCTCACCCTTAATCCTCACCCTTAAGCCTCACCCTTAACACTCGCCCTTAACCCTCGCCCTTAACCCTCCCCCTTAACCCTCACCCTTAACCCTCAACCTTAACCCTCACCCTTAACCCTCACCCTTAACACTCACCCTTAACCCTCACCCTTAACCCTCACCCTTAACCCTCACCCTTAACCATCACCCATAACCCTCACCCTTAACGCTCACCCTTAACCCTCACCCTTAACACTCACCCTTAACCCTTAACCCTCACCCTTAACCCTCACCCTTAACCCTCACCCATAACCCTCACCCTTACCCCTCACCCTTAACCCTCACCCTTAACCCTCACCCTTAACACTCACCCTTAACCCTCACCCTTAACCCTCACCCTTAACCCTCACCCTTAATTCTCACGCTTAACCCTCACCCTTAACCATCACCCTTAACCCTCACCCTTAACCCTCACCCTTAACTCTCACCCTTAACCCTCACACTTAACCCTCACCCTTAACACTCGCCCTTAACCCTCGCCCTTAACCCTCCCCCTTAACCCTCACCCTTAACCCTCAACTTTAACGCTCACCCTTAACCCTCACCCTTAACCCTTAACCCTCACCCTTAACCCTCACCCTTAACCCTCACCCTTAACCCTCACCCATAACGCTCACCCTTACCCCTCACCCTTAACCCTCACCCTTAACCCTCACCCTTAACCCTCACCCTTAACCCTCACCCTTAACCCTCACCCTTAACTCTCACCCTTAACCCTCACCCTTAACCATCACCCATAACCCTCACCCTTAACCCTCACCCTTAACCCTCACCCTTAACCCACACCCTTAACCCTCACCAGTAACGCTCACCATTAACGCTCATCCTTAACCCTCACCCTTAACCCTTAACCCTCACCCTTAATCCTCACCCTTAACCCTCACCCATAACCCTCACCCTTACCCCTCACCCTTAACCCTCACCCTTAACCCTCACCCTTAACCCTCACCCTTAACCCTCACCCTTAACCCTCACCCTTAACTCTCACCCTTAACACTCACCCTTAACCATCACCCTTAACCCTCACCCTTAACCCCCACCCTTAACCCTCACCCTTAACCCTCACCCTTAACCCTCACCC
Organism: Rhinoraja longicauda; assembly: GCF_053455715.1. Taxonomy (NCBI): domain Eukaryota; kingdom Metazoa; phylum Chordata; class Chondrichthyes; order Rajiformes; family Arhynchobatidae; genus Rhinoraja; species Rhinoraja longicauda. The sequence goes on from NW_027601292.1 coordinate 266,986, forward strand.
TTAACCCTCACCCTTAACCCTCACCTTTAACCCTCACCCTTAATCCTTAACCCTCGCACTTAACCCTCACCCTCAACCCTCACTTAACCATCACCCTTAACCCTCACCCTTAACCCTCACCATTAACCCTCACCCTTAACCCTCACCCTTAACCCTCACCCTTAACCCTCACCCTTAACCCTTAACCCTCACCCTTAACCCTCACCTTTAACCCTCACCCTTAATCCTTAACCCTCGCACTTAACCCTCACCCTCAACCCTCACTTAACCATCACCCTTAACCCTCACCATTAACCCTCACCCTTAACCCTCACCCTTAACCCTCACCTTTAACCCTCGCCCTTAATCCTTAACCCTCGCACTTAACCTTCACCCTCAACCCTCACTTAACCATCACCCTTAACCCTCACCCTTAACCCTCACCATTAACCCTCACCCTTAACCCTCACCCTTAACACTCGCCCTTAACCCTCGCCCTTAACCCTCACCTTTAACCCTCGCCCTTAATCCTTAACCCTCACCCTTAACCCTCACCCTTAACCCTCACCCTTAACCCTTAACCCTCACCCTTAACCCTCACCCTTAACCCTCACCCTTAACCCTCGCCCTTAACACTCGCCCTTAACTCTCGCCCTTAACCCTCCCCCTTAACCCTCACCCTTAACCCTCAACCTTAACCCTCACCCGTAACCCTCACCCTTAACCCTCACCCTTAACCCTCACCCTTAACCCTCACCCTTAACTCTCACCCTTAAACCTCACCCTTAACCCTCACCCTTAACCCTCGCCCTTAACCCTCGCCCTTAACCCTCGCCCTTAACCCTCCCCCTTAACCCTCACCCTTAACCCTCAACCTTAACGCTCACCCTTAACCCTCACCCTTAACCCTTAACCCTCACCCTTAACCCTCACCCTTAACCCTCACCCATAACCCTCACCCTTACCCCTCACCCTTAACCCTCACCCTTAACCCTCACCCTTAACCCTCACCCTTAACCCTCACCCTTAACCCTCACCCTTATCTCTCACCCTTAACCCTCACCCTTAACCATCACCCATAACCCTCACCCTTAACCCTCACCCTTAACTCTCACCCTTAACCCTCACCCTTAACCATCACCCTTAACCCTCACCCATAACCCTCACCCTTAACCCTCACCCTTAACCCTCACCCTTAACCCTTAACCCTCACCCTTAACCATCACCCTTAACCCTCACCCTTAACCCTCACCCTTAACCCTCACACTTAACCCTCACCCTTAACCCTTAACGCTCACCCTTAACCCTCACCTTTAACCCTCACCCTTACCCCTCACCCTTAACCCTCACCCTTAACCCTCACCCTTAACCCTCACCCTTAAACCTCACCCTTAACCCTCACCCTTAACCCTCACCCTTAACTCTCACCCTTAACACTCGCCCTTAACCATCACCCTTAACCCTTAACCCTCACCCTTAACCCTCACCCTTAACCCTCACCCTTAACACTCGCCCTTAACCCTCGCCCTTAACCCTCCCCCTTAACCCTCACCCTTAACCCTCAACCTTAACCCTCACCCGTAACCCTCACCTTAACACTCACCCTTAACCCTCACCCTTAACCCTCACCTTAACCCTCACCCTTAACCCTCACCCTTAACTCTCACCCTTAACCCTCACCCTTAACCCTCACCCTTAACCCTCACCCTTAACACTCGCCCTTAACCCTCGCCCTTAACCCTCCCCCTTAACCCTCACACTTAACCCTCAACCTTAACGCTCACCCTTAACCCTCACCCTTAACCCTTAACCCTCACCCTTAACCCTCACCCTTAACCCTCTCCCATAACCCTCACCCTTACCCCTCACCCTTAACCCTCACCCTTAACCCTCACCCTTAACCCTCACCCTTAACCCTCACCCTTAACCCTCACCCTTAACCCTCACCCTTAACCCTCACCCTTAACTCTCACCCTTAACCCTCACCCTTAACCATCACCCATAACCCTCACCCTTAACCCTCACCCTTAACCCTCGCCCTTAACCCTCACCCTTAACCCTTTACCCTCACCATTAACCCTCACCCTTCACCCTCACCCTTAACCCTCATCCTTAACCCTCACCCTTAACCCTCACCCTTAACCATCACCCTTAACCATCACCCTTAACCCTCACCCTTAACCCTCACGCTTAACCCTCACCCTTAACACTCACCCTTATCCCTTAATCCTCACACTTAACCCTCACCCTTAATCCTTATCCCTCACCCTTAACCCTTACCCTCAACCCTCACATTTAACCATCACCATTAACACTCACCCTTAACCCTCACCATTAACACTCACCCTTAACCCTCACCCTTATCCCTCACCCTTAACCCTAACCCTTAACCCTCACCCTTAACCCTCACCCTTAACCCTCACCCTTAACCCTTACCCTTAACCATCACCCTTAACCCTCACCCTTAACCCTCACCCATAACCCTCACCCTTAACCCTCACACATAACCCTCACCCTTAACCCTCAACCTTAACCCTCTCCCTTAACCCTCACCTTTAACCCTCACCCTTAATCCTTAACCCTCGCCCTTAACCCTCACCCTCAACCCTCACACTTAACCATCACCCTTAACCTTCACCATTAACCCTCACCCTTAACCCTCACCCTTAACCCTCACCCTTAACCCTCACCCTTAACCCTTAACCCTCACCCTTAACCCTCACCCTTAACCCTCACCCTTAACCCAAACCCTTAACCCTCACCCTTAACCCTCACCCTTAACCCTCACCCTTAACACTCACCATTAACCCTCAACCTTAACCCTCACCCTTAACCCTCACCCTTAACCCTCACCCTTAACCCTCACACTTAACCCTCACCCTTAACCCTCACCCTTAACCATCACCCTTAACAATCACCCTTAACCCTCACCCTTAACCCTCACCCTTAACCCTCACCCTTAACACTCACCCTTAACCCTTAAACCTCACCCTTAACCCTCACCCTTAACCCACACCCTTAACCCTCACCCATAACCCTCACCCTTACCCCTCACCCTTAACCCTCACCCTTAACCATCACCCTTAACCCTCACCATTAACCCTCACCCTTAATCCTCACCCTTAACACTCACCCTTAACCCTTAACCCTCACACTTAACCCTCACCCTTAATCCTTAACCCTCAATCCTTAACCCTTACCCTCAACCCTCACATTTAACCCTCACCCTTAACCCTCACCCTTAACCCTTAACCCTCACCCTTAACCCTCACCTTTAACCCTCACCCTTAACCCTCACCCTTAACCCTCACCCTTAACCCTCACCCTTAACCCTCACCCTTAACCCTCACCCTTAACCCTCACCCTTAACCCTCACCCTTAACCCTCACCCTTAATCCTCACCCTTAACCCTCACCCTTAACCCTCACCCTTAACCCTGACCCTTATCCCTCACCCTTAACCCTCACCCTTAACCCTCACCCTTAAATCTCAAACTTATCCCTCACCCTTAACCCTCACCTTTAACCCTCACCCTTATTCCTTAACCCTCACCCTTAACCCTCACCCTCAACCGTCACACTTAACCATCATCCTTAACCCTCACCATTAACCCTCACCATTAACCCTCAACCTTAACCCTCACCCTTAACCCTCACTCTTAACCCTCACCGTTAACCCTTAACCCTCACCCTTAACCCTCACCCTTAACCCTCACCCTTAACCCTCACCCTTAACCCTCACCCTTAACCCTCACCCTTAACCCACAACCTTAACCTTAACCCTCACCCTTAACCCTCACCCTTAACCCTCACCCTTAACCCTCACCCTTAACCCTCACCCTTAACCCTCACCCTTAACCCTTAACCCTTAACCATTAACCCTCACCCTTAACCCTCACCCTTAACCCTCACCCTTAACCCTCACCCATCACCCTTAAACCTCACCCTTAACCCTCACCCTTAACCCTCACCCTTAACACTCACCCTTAACCCTTAACCCTCACCCTTAACCCTCACCCTTAACCCTCACCCTTAACCCTCACCCTTAACCCACAACCTTAACCTTAACCCTCACCCTTAACCCTCACCCTTAACCCTCAACTTTAACCCTCACCCTTAACCCTCACCCTTAACTCTCACCCTTAACCCTCACCCTTAACCATCACCCTTAACCCTCACCCTTAACCCTCACCCTTAACCCTCACCCTTAACCCTCACCCTTAACACTCACCCTTAACCCTTAACCCTCACCCTTAACCCTCACCCTTAACCCTCACCCTTAACCCTCACCCATAACCCTCACCCTTACACCTCACCCTTAACCCTAACCCTTAACAATCACCCATAACCCTCACCCCTAACCCTCACCCTTAACCCTCACCCTTAACTCTCACCCTGAACCCTCACCCTTAACTATCACCCTTAACCCTCACCCTTAACCCTCACCCTTAACCCTCACCCTTATCCCTCACCCTTAACCCTTAACCCTCACTCTTAACCATCATCCTTAACCCTCACCCTTAACCCTCACCCTTAACCCTCACCCTTAACCCTCACCCTTAACCCTTAACCCTCACCCTTAACCCTCACCCTTAAGCCTCACCCTTAACACTCGCCCTTAACCCTCGCCCTTAACCCTCCCCCTTAACCCTCACCCTTAACCCTCAACCTTAACCCTCACTCTTAACCCTCACCCTTAATCCTCACCCTTAACCCTCACCCTTAACCCTCACCCTTAACCCTCACCCTTAACCATCACCCTTAACCCTCACCCTTAACGCTCACCCTTAACACTCACCATTAACACTCACCCTTAACACTCACCCTTAACCCTTAACCCTCACCCTTAACCCTCACCCTTAACCCTTAACCCTCACCCTTAACCCTCACCCTTAACCCTCACCCTTAACCCTCACCCTTAACCCTCACCCTTAACCCTCACCCTTAACCCTCACCCTTAACACTCACCCTTAACACTCAACCTTAACCCTCACCCTTAACCCTCACCCTTAACCCTCACCCTTAACCCTCACACTTAACCCTCACCCTTAACCCTCACCCTTAACCATCACCCTTAACAATCACCCTTAACCCTCACCCTTAACCCTCACCCTTAACCCTCACCCTTAACACTCACCCTTAACCCTTAAACCTCACCCTTAACCCTCACCCTTAACCCACACCCTTAACCCTCACCCATAACCCTCACCCTTACCCCTCACCCTTAACCCTCACCCTTAACCATCACCCTTAACCCTCACCATTAACCCTCACCCTTAACCCTCACCCTTAACACTCACCCTTAACCCTTAACCCTCACACTTAACCCTCACCCTTAATCCTTAACCCTCAATCCTTAACCCTTACCCTCAACCCTCACATTTAACCCTCACCCTTAACCCTCACCCTTAACCCTTAACCCTCACCCTTAACCCTCACCTTTAACCCTCACCCTTAACCCTCACCCTTAACCCTCACCCTTAACCCTCACCCTTAACCCTCACCCTTAACCCTCACCCTTAACCCTCACCCTTAACCCTCACCCTTAACCCTCACCCTTAATCCTCACCCTTAACCCTCACCCTTAACCCTCACCCTTAACCCTGACCCTTATCCCTCACCCTTAACCCTCACCCTTAACCCTCACCCTTAAATCTCAAACTTATCCCTCACCCTTAACCCTCACCTTTAACCCTCACCCTTATTCCTTAACCCTCACCCTTAACCCTCACCCTCAACCGTCACACTTAACCATCATCCTTAACCCTCACCATTAACCCTCACCATTAACCCTCAACCTTAACCCTCACCCTTAACCCTCACTCTTAACCCTCACCGTTAACCCTTAACCCTCACCCTTAACCCTCACCCTTAACCCTCACCCTTAACCCTCACCCTTAACCCTCACCCTTAACCCTCACCCTTAACCCACAACCTTAACCTTAACCCTCACCCTTAACCCTCACCCTTAACCCTCACCCTTAACCCTCACCCTTAACCCTCACCCTTAACCCTCACCCTTAACCCTTAACCCTTAACCATTAACCCTCACCCTTAACCCTCACCCTTAACCCTCACCCTTAACCCTCACCCATCACCCTTAAACCTCACCCTTAACCCTCACCCTTAACCCTCACCCTTAACACTCACCCTTAACCCTTAACCCTCACCCTTAACCCTCACCCTTAACCCTCACCCTTAACCCTCACCCTTAACCCACAACCTTAACCTTAACCCTCACCCTTAACCCTCACCCTTAACCCTCAACTTTAACCCTCACCCTTAACCCTCACCCTTAACTCTCACCCTTAACCCTCACCCTTAACCATCACCCTTAACCCTCACCCTTAACCCTCACCCTTAACCTTCACCCTTAACCCTCACCCTTAACACTCACCCTTAACCCTTAACCCTCACCCTTAACCCTCACCCTTAACCCTCACCCTTAACCCTCACCCACAACCCTCACCCTTACACCTCACCCTTAACCCTAACCCTTAACAATCACCCATAACCCTCACCCCTAACCCTCACCCTTAACCCTCACCCTTAACTCTCACCCTGAACCCTCACCCTTAACTATCACCCTTAACCCTCACCCTTAACCCTCACCCTTAACCCTCACCCTTATCCCTCACCCTTAACCCTTAACCCTCACTCTTAACCATCATCCTTAACCCTCACCCTTAACCCTCACCCTTAACCCTCACCCTTAACCCTCACCCTTAACCCTTAACCCTCACCCTTAACCCTCACCCTTAAGCCTCACCCTTAACACTCGCCCTTAACCCTCGCCCTTAACCCTCCCCCTTAACCCTCACCCTTAACCCTCAACCTTAACCCTCACCCTTAACCCTCACCCTTAATCCTCACCCTTAACCCTCACCCTTAACCCTCACCCTTAACCCTCACCCTTAACCATCACCCTTAACCCTCACCCTTAACGCTCACCCTTAACACTCACCCTTAACACTCACCCTTAACACTCACCCTTAACCCTTAACCCTCACCCTTAACCCTCACGCTTAACCCTCACCCATAACCCTCACCCTTACCCCTCACCCTTAACCCTCACCCTTAACCCTCACCCTTAACCCTCACCCTTAACCCTCACCCTTAACCCTCACCCTTAACCCTCACCCTTAACCCTCACCCTTAATTCTCACGCTTAACCCTCACCCTTAACCATCACCCTTAACCCTCACCCTTAACCCTCACACTTAACCCTCACCCTTAACCCTCACCCTTAAACCTTAACCCTCACCCTTAACCATCACCCTTAACCCTCACCATTAACCCTCACCCTTAACCCTCACACTTAACCCTCACCCGTAATCCTTAACCCTCACTCTTAACACTTACCCTCAACCCTCACACTTAACCATCACCCTTAACCCTCACCCTTAACCCTCACCATTAACCCTCACCCTTAACCCTCACCCTTAACCCTCACCCTTAACCCTCACCCTTAAACCTTAACCCTCACCCTTAACCCTCACCCTTAAATCTCACCCTTAACCCTCAACCTTAACCCTCGCCCTTAACCCTCCCCTTCACCCTCACCCTTAACCCTCAACCTTAACCCTCACCCTTAACCCTCACCCTTAAGCCTCACCTTTAACCCTCACCCTTAACCCTCACCCTTAACCCTCACCCTCACCCTTAACCCTTAACCCTCACCCTTAACCCTCACCCTTAACCCTCACCCTTAACACTCACCCTTAACCCTCGCCCTTAACCCTCCCACTTAACCCTCACCCATAACCCTCAACCTTAACCGTCACCCTTAACCCTCACCCTTAACCCTCACCCTTAAACCTCACCCTTAACCCTCACCCTTAACCCACACTCTTAACCCTCACCATTAACGCTCACCATTAACGCTCACCCTTATCCCTCACCCTTAACCCTTAACCCTCACCCTTAACCCTCACCCTTAACCCTCACCCATAACCCTCACCCTTACCCCTCACCCTTAACCCTCACCCTTAACCCTCACCCTTAACCCTCACCCTTAACCCTCACCCTTAACCCTCACCCTTAACCCTCACCCTTAACTCTCACCCTTAACACTCACCCTTAACCATCACCCTTAACCCTCACCCTTAACCCTCACCCTTAACCCTCACCCTTAACCCTCACCCTTAACCCTCACCCTTAACCCTCACCCTTAACTCTCACCCTTAACACTCACCCTTAACCATCACCCTTAACCCTCACCCTTAACCCTCACCCTTAACCCTCACCCTTAACCCTTAACCCTCACCCTCAACCCTCACCTTTAACCGTCACCCTTAATCCTTAACCCTCGCACTTAACCCTCACCCTCAACCCTCACTTAACCATCACCCTTAACCCTCATCCTTAACCCTCACCATTAACCCTCACCCTTAACCCTCACCCTTAACCCTCACCCTTAACCCTCACCCTTAACCCTCACCCTTAACCCTCACCCTTAACCCTTAACCCTCACCCTCAACCCTCACTTAACCCTCGCCCTTAACCCTCCCACTTAACCCTCACCCTTAACCCTCAACCTTAGCCCTCACCCTTAACCCTCACCCTTAACCCTCACCCTTAAACCTCACCCTTAACCCTCACCCTTAACCCACACTCTTAACCCTCACCATTAACGCTCACCATTAACGCTCACCCTTCACCCTCACCCTTAACCCTTAACCCTCACTCTTAACCCTCACCCTTAACCCTCACCCATAACCCTCACCCTTACCCCTCACCCTTAACCCTCACCCTTAACCCTCACCCTTAACCCTCACGCTTAACCCTCACCCTTAACCCTCACCCTTAACTCTCACCCTTAACACTCACCCTTAACCATCACCCTTAACCCTCACCCTTAACCCTCACCCTTAACACTCACCCTTAACCCTCACCCTTAACCCTCACCTTTAACCCTCACTCTTAATCCTTAACCCTCGCACAACCCTCACCCTCAACCCTCACTTAACCATCACCCTTAACCCTCACCCTTAACCCTCATCATTAACCCTCACCCTTAACCCTCACCCTTAACCCTCACCCTTAACCCTCACCCTTAACCCTTAACCCTCACCCTCAACCCTCACCTTTAACCGTCACCCTTAATCCTTAACCCTCGCACTTAACCCTCACCCTCAACCCTCACTTAACCATCACCCTTAACCCTCACCCTTAACCCTCACCATTAACCCTCACCCTTAACCCTCACCCTTAACCCTCACCCTTAACCCTCACCCTTAACCCTTAACCCTCACCCTTAACCCTCACCCTTAACCCTCACCCTTAACCCACGCCCTTAACCCTCCCCCTTATCCCTCACCCTTAACCCTCAACCTTAAACCTCACCCTTAACCCTCACCCTTAACCCACACCCTTAACCCTCACCATTAACGCTCACCATTAACGCTCACCCTTAACCCTCACCCTTAACCCTTAACCCTCACCCTTAACCCTCACCCTTAACCCTCACCCATAACCCTCACCCTTACCCCTGACCCTTAACCCTCACCCTTAACCCTCACCCTTAATCTTCACCCTTAACCCTCACCCTTAACCCTCACCCTTAACCCTCACCATTAACTCTCACCCTTAACACTCACCCTTAACCATCACCCTTAACCATCACCCTTAACCCTCACCCTTAACCCTCACCCTTAACCCTCACCCTTAACCCTCACCCTTAACCCTCACCTTTAACCCTCACCCTTAATCCTTAACCCTCGCACTTAACCCTCACCCTCAACCCTCACTTAACCATCACCCTTAACCCTCACCCTTAACCCTCACCCTTAACCCTCACCCTTAACCCTCACCCTTAACCCTCACCCTTAACCCACACCCTTAACCCTTAACCCTCACCCTTAACCCTCGCCCTTAACCCTCGCCCTTAACACTCGCCCTTAACCCTCCCCCTTAGCACTCCCCCTTAACCCTCACCCTTAACCCTCACCCTTAAACCTCACCCTTAACCCTCAACCTTAACCCTCGCCCTTAACCCTCCCCTTTACCCTCACCCTTAACCCTCAACCTTAACCCTCACCCTTAACCCTCACCCTTAAGCCTCACCTTTAACCCTCACCCTTAACCCTCACCCTTAACCCTCACCCTCACCCTTAACCCTTAACCCTCACCCTTAACCCTCACCCTTAACCCTCACCCTTAACACTCACCCTTAACCCTCTCCCTTAACCCTCCCACTTAACCCTCACCCTTAACCCTCAACCTTAACCCTCACCCTTAACCCTCACCCTTAACCCTCACCCTTAAACCTCACCCTTAACCCTCACCCTTAACCCACACTCTTAACCCTCACCATTAACGCTCATCATTAACGCTCACCCTTAACCCTCACCCTTAACCCTTAACCCTCACCCTTAACCCTCACCCTTAACCCTCACCCATAACCCTCACCCTTACCCCTCACCCTTAACCCTCACCCTTAACCCTCACCCTTAACCCTCACCCTTAACCCTCACCCTTAACCCTCACCCTTAACCCTCACCCTTAACTCTCACCCTTAACACTCACCCTTAACCATCACCCTTAACCCTCACCCTTAACCCTCACCCTTAACCCTCACCCTTAACCCTCACCCTTAACTCTCACCCTTAACACTCACCCTTAACCATCACCCTTAACCCTCACCCTTAACCCTCACCCTTAACCCTCACCCTTAACCATTAACCCTCACCCTCAACCCTCACCTTTAACCGTCACCCTTAATCCTTAACCCTCGCACTTAACCCTCACCCTCAACCCTCACTTAACCATCACCCTTAACCCTCATCCTTAACCCTCACCATTAACCCTCACCCTTAACCCTCACCCTTAACCCTCACCCTTAACCCTCACCCTTAACCCTCACACTTAACCCTCACCCTTAACCCTTAACCCTCACCCTCAACCCTCACTTAACCCTCGCCCTTAACCCTCCCACTTAACCCTCACCCTTAACCCTCAACCTTAGCCCTCACCCTTAACCCTCACCCTTAACCCTCACCCTTAAACCTCACCCTTAACCCTTAACCCTTAACTCTCACCCTTAACACTCACCCTTAACCATCACCCTTAACCCTCACCCTTAACCCTCACCCTTAACACTCACCCTTAACCCTCACCCTTAACCCTCACCTTTAACCCTCACTCTTAATCCTTAACCCTCGCACAACCCTCACCCTCAACCCTCACTTAACCATCACCCTTAACCCTCACCCTTAACCCTCATCATTAACCCTCACCCTTAACCCTCACCCTTAACCCTCACCCTTAACCCTCACCCTTAACCCTTAACCCTCACCCTCAACCCTCACCTTTAACCGTCACCCTTAATCCTTAACCCTCGCACTTAACCCTCACCCTCAACCCTCACTTAACCATCACCCTTAACCCTCACCCTTAACCCTCACCATTAACCCTCACCCTTAACACTCACCCTTAACCCTCACCCTTAACCCTCACCCTTAACCCTTAACCCTCACCCTTAACCCTCACCCTTAACCCTCACCCTTAACCCACGCCCTTAACCCTCCCCCTTAACCCTCACCCTTAACCCTCAACCTTAAACCTCACCCTTAACCCTCACCCTTAACCCACACCCTTAACCCTCACCATTAACGCTCACCATTAACGCTCACCCTTAACCCTCACCCTTAACCCTTAACCCTCACCCTTAACCCTCACCCTTAACCCTCACCCATAACCCTCACCCTTACCCCTCACCCTTAACCCTCACCCTTAACCCTCACCCTTAATCTTCACCCTTAACCCTCACCCTTAACCCTCACCCTTAACCCTCACCATTAACTCTCACCCTTAACACTCACCCTTAACCATCACCCTTAACCATCACCCTTAACCCTCACCCTTAACCCTCACCTTTAACCCTCACCCTTAACCCTCACCCTTAACCCTCACCTTTAACCCTCACCCTTAATCCTTAACCCTCGCACTTAACCCTCACCCTCAACCCTCACTTAACCATCACCCTTAACCCTCACCCTTAACCCTCACCCTTAACCCTCACCCTTAACCCTCACCCTTAACCCTCACCCTTAACCCACACCCTTAACCCTTAACCCTCACCCTTAACCCTCGCCCTTAACCCTCGCCCTTAACACTCGCCCTTAACCCTCCCCCTTAGCACTCCCCCTTAACCCTCACCCTTAACCCTCAACCTTAACCCTCACCCTTAACCCTCACCCTTAACCCTCACCCTTAACCCTCACCCTTAACCCTCACCCTTAACCCTCACCCTTAACTCTCACCCTTAACCCTCTCCCTTAACCCTCGCCCTTAACCCTCGCCCTTAACACTCGCCCTTAACCCTCGCCCTTAACCCTCCCCCTTAACCCTCCCCCTTAACCCTCACCCTTAACCCTCAACCTTAACGCTCACCCTTAACCCTCACCCTTAACCCTTAACCCTCACCCTTAACCCTCACCCTTAACCCTCACCCATAACCCTCACCCTTACCCCTCACCCTTAACCCTCACAATTAACCCTCACCCTTAACCCTCACCCTTAACCCTCACCCTTAACCCTCACCCTTAACCCTCACCCTTAACCCTCACCCTTAACCCTCACCCTTAACCATCACCCATAACCCTCACCCTTAACCCTCACCCTTAACCCTCACCCTTAACCCTTAACCCTCACCCTTAACCCTCACCCTTAACCCTCACCCTTACCCCTCACCCTTAACCCTCACCCTTAACCCTCACCCTTAACCCTCACCCTTAACCCTCACCCTTAACCCTCACCCTTAACCCTCACCCTTAACCCTCACCCTTAACCCTCACCCTTAACCCTCACCCTTAACCCTCACCCTTAACTCTCACCCTTAACACTCACCCTTAACCATCACCCTTAACCCTCACCCTTAACCCTCACCCTTAACCCTCACCCTTAACCCTCACCCTTAACCCTCACCCTTAACCCTCACCTTTAACCCTCACCCTTAATCCTTAACCCTCGCACTTAACCCTCACCCTCAACCCTCACTTAACCATCACCCTTAACCCTCACCCTTAACCGTCACAATTAACCCTCACCCTTAACCCTCACCCTTAACCCTCACCCTTAACCCTCACCCTTAACCCTTAACCCTCACCCTTAACCCTCACCTTTAACCCTCACCCTTAATCCTTAACCCTCACTCTTAACACTTACCCTCAACCCTCACACTTAACCATCACACTTAACCCTCACCCTTAACCCTCACAATTAACCCTCACCCTTATCCCTCACCCTTAACCCACACCCTTAACCCTCACCCTTAACCCTCACCCTTAACCCTCAGCCTTAACCCTCACCTTTAACCCTCACCCTTAATCCTTAACCCTCGCACTTAACCCTCACCCTCAACCCTCACTTAACCATCACCCTTAACCCTCACCCTTAACCCTCATCATTAACCATCACCCTTAACCCTCACCCTTAACCCTCACCCTTAACCCTCACCCTTAACCCTTAACCCTCACCCTCAACCTTCACCTTTAACCGTCACCCTTAATCCTTAACCCTCGCACTTAACCCTCACCCTCAACCCTCACTTAACCATCACCCTTAACCCTCACCCTTAACCCTCACCATTAACCCTCACCCTTAACCCTCACCCTTAACCCTCACCCTTAACCCTTAACCCTCGCCCTTAACCCTCACCCTTAACCCACGCCCTTAACCCTCGCCCTTAACCCTCCCTCTTAACCCTCACCCTTAACCCTCACCCTTAACCCTCACCCTTAACCCTCACCCTTAAACCTCACCCTTAACCCTCACCCTTAACCCACACCCTTAACCCTCACCATTAACGCTCACCATTAACGCTCACCCTTAACCCTCACCCTTAACCCTTAACCCTCACCCTTAACCCTCACCCTTAATCCTCACCCATAACCCTCACCCTTACCCCTCACCCTTAACCCTCACCCTTAACCCTCACCCTTAACCCTCACCCTTAACCCTCACCCTTAACCCTCACCCTTAACCCTCACCCTTAACCCTCACCTTTAACCCTCACCCTTAATCCTTAACCCTCTCACTTAACCCTCACCCTCAACCCTCACTTAACCATCACCCTTAACCCTCAACCTTAACCCTCACCATTAACCCTCACCCTTAACCCTCACCCTTAACCCTCACCCTTAACCCTCACCCTTAACCCTCACCCTTAACCCTCACCCTTAACCCTTAACCCTCACCCTTAACCCTCACCCTTAACCCTCCCCCTTAACCCTCCCCCTTAACACTCCCCCTTAACCCTCACCCTTAACCCTCAACCTTAACCCTCACCCTTAACCCTCACCCTTAACCCTCACCCTTAACCCTCACCCTTAACCCTCACCCTTAACCCTCACCCTTAACTCTCACCCTTAACCCTCGCCCTTAACACTCGCCCTTAACCGTCGCCCTTAACCCTCCCCCTTAACCCTCACCCTTAACCCTCAACCTTAACGCTCACCCTTAACCCTCACCCTTAACCCTTAACCCTCACCCTTAACCCTCACCCTTAACCCTCACCCATAACCCTCACCCATAACCCTCACCCTTACCCCTCACCCTTAACCCTCACCCTTAACCCTCACACTTAACCCTCACCCTTAACCCTCACCCTTAACCCTCACCCTTAACCCTCACCCTTAACCCTCACCCTTAACCCTCACCCTTAACCCTCACCCTTAACCATCACCCATAACCCTCACCCTTAACCCTCACCCTTAACCCTCACCCTTAACCCACACCCTTAACCCTCACCATTAACGCTCACCATTAACGCTCACCCTTAACCCTCACCCTTAACCCTTAACCCTCACCTTTAACACTCACCCATAACCCTCACCCATAACCCTCACCCTTAACCCTCACCCTTAACCCTCACCCTTAACCCTCACCCTTAACCCTCACCCTTAACCCTCACCCTTAACCCTCACCCTTAACCCTCACCCTTAACCCACACCCTTAACCCTCACCCTTAACCCTCACCCTTAACCCTCACCCTTAACCCTCACCCTTAAACCTCACCCTTAACCCTCACCCTTAACTGTCACCCTTAACAGTCACCCTTAACCATCACCCTTAACCCTCACCCTTAACCCTCACCCTTAACCCTCACCCTTAACCCTCACCCTTAACCCTCACCTTTAACCCTCACCCTTAATCCTTAACCCTCGCACTTAACCCTCACCCTCAACTCTCACTTAACCATCACCCTTAACCCTCAACCTGAACCCTCACCATTAACCCTCACCCTTAACCCTCATCCTTAACCCTCACCCTTAAACCTTTAACCCTTAACCCTCACCCTTAACCCTCACCTTTAACCCTCACCCTTAATCCTTAACCCTCACTCTTAACACTTACCCTCAACCCTCACACTTAACCATCACCCTTAACCCTCACCCTTAACCCTCACCCTTAACCCTCACCCTTAACCCTTAACCCTCACCCTTAACCCTCACCCATAAACCTCACCCTTAACCCTCAACCTTAACCCTCGCGCTTAACCCTCCCCCTTAACCCTCACCCTTAACCCTCAACCTTAACCCTCACCCTTAAGCCTCACCTTTAACCCTCACCCTTAACCCTCACCCTTAACCCTCACACTTAACCCTTAACCCTCACCCTTAACCCTCGCCCTTAACCCTCGCCCTTAACACTCGCCCTTAACCCTCCCCCTTAACCCTCCCCTTAACCCTCACCCTTAACCCTCACCCTTAACCCTCACCCGTAACCCTCACCCTTAACCCTCACCCTTAACCCTCACCCTTAACCCTCACCCTTAACCCTCACCCTTAACCCTCACCCTTAACCCTCACCCTTAACCCTCACCCTTAACCCTCACCCTTAACCCTCACCCTTAACCCTCACCCTTAACCCTCACCCTTAACCCTCACCCTTAACTCTCACCCTTAACACTCACCCTTAACCATCACCCTTAACCCTCACCCTTAACCCTCACCCTTAACACTCACCCTTAACGCTCACCCTTAACACTCACCTTTAACCCTCACTCTTAATCCTTAACCCTCGTACAAACCTCACCCTCAACCCTCACTTAACCATCACCCTTAACCCTCACCCTTAACCCTCATCATTAACCCTCACCCTTAACCCTCACCCTTAACCCTCACCCTTTACCCTCACCCTTAACCCTTAACCCTCACCCTCAACCCTCACATTTAACCGTCACCCTTAATCCTTAACCCTCGCACTTAACCCTCACCCTCAACCCTCACTTAACCATCACCCTTAACCCTGACCCTTAACCCTCACCATTAACACTCACCCTTAACCCTCACCCTTAACCCTCACCCTTAACCCTTAACACTCACCCTTAACCCTCGCCCTTAACCCTCGCCCTTAACACTCGCCCTTAACCCTCGCCCTTAACCCTCCCTCTTAACCCTCACCCTTAACCCTCACCCTTAACCCACACCCTTAACCCTCACCCTTAAACCTCACCCTTAACCCTCACCCTTAACCCACACCCTTAACCCTCACCATTAACGCTCACCATTAACGCTCACCCTTAACCCTCACCCTTAACCCTTAACCCTCACCCTTAACCCTCACCCTTAACCCTCACCCATAACCCTCACCCTTACCCCTCACCCTTAACCCTCACCCTTAACCCTCACCCTTAACCCTCACCCTTAACCCTCACCCTTAACCCTCACCCTTAACCCTCACCCTTAACCCTCACCCTTAACCCTCACCTTTAACCCTCACCCTTAATCCTTAACCCTCTCACTTAACCCTCACCCTCAACCCTCACTTAACCATCACCCTTAACCCTCACCCTTAACCCTCACCATTAACCCTCACCCTTAACCCTCACCCTTAACCCTCACCCTTAACCCTTAACCCTCACCCTTAACCCTCACCCTTAACCCTCGCCCTTAACACTCGCCCTTAACCCTCGCCCTTAACCCTCGCCCTTAACCCTCGCCCTTAACCCTCCCCTTAACCCTCACCCTTAACCCTCAACCTTAACCCTCACCCTTAACCCTCACCCTTAACCCTCACCCTTAACCCTCACCCTTAACCCTCACCCTTAACCCTCACCCTTAACTCTCACCCTTAACCCTCTCCCTTAACCCTCACCCTTAACCCTCACACTTAACACTCGCCCTTAACCCTCGCCCTTAACCCTCCCCCTTAACCCTCACCCTTAACCCTCAACCTTAACGCTCACCCTTAACCCTCACCCTTAACTCTCACCCTTAACCCTCTCCCTTAACCCTCACCCTTAACCCTCACCCTTAACACTCGCCCTTAACCCTCGCCCTTAACCCTCCCCTTAACCCTCACCCTTAACCCTCATCCTTAACGCTCACCCTTAACCCTTACCCTTAACCCTTAACCCTCACCCTTAACCCTCACACTTAACCCTCACCCATAACCCTCACCCTTATCCCACACCCTTAACCCTCTCCCTTAACCCACCCTTAACCCTCACCCTTAAACCTCACCCTTAACCCTCACCCTTAACCCTCACCCTTAACCCACACCCTTAAACCTCACCATTAACGCTCACCATTAACGCTCACCCTTAACCCTCACCCTTAACCCTTAACCCTCACCCTTAACCATCACCCTTAACCCTCACCCTTAACCCTCACCCTTAACACTCACCCTTAACCCTCACCCTTAACCCTCACCTTTAACCCTCACTCTTAATCCTTAACCCTCGCACAAACCTCACCCTCAACCCTCACTTAACCATCACCCTTAACCCTCACCCTTAACCCTCATCATTAACCCTCACCCTTAACCCTCACCCTTAACCCTCACCCTTAACCCTCAACCTTAACCCTTAACCCTCACCCTCAACCCTCACCTTTAACCGTCACCCTTAATCCTTAACCCTCGCACTTAACCCTCACCCTCAACCCTCACTTAACCATCACCCTTAACCCTCACCCTTAACCCTCACCATAAACCCTCACCCTTAACCCTCACCCTTAACCCTCACCCTTAACCCTTAACCCTCACCCTTAACCCTCGCCCTTAACCCTCGCCCTTAACACTCGCCCTTAACCCTCGCCCTTAACCCTCCCTCTTAACCCTTACCCTTAACCCTCACCCTTAACCCACAACCTTAACCCTCACCCTTAAACCTCACCCTTAACCCTCACCCTTAACCCACACCCTTAACCCTCACCATTAACGCTCACCATTAACGCTCACCCTTAACCCTCACCCTTAACCCTTAACCCTCACCCTTAACCATCACCCTTAACCCTCACCCTTAACCCTCACCCTTAACCCTCACCCTTAACCCTCACCCTTAACACTCACCCTTAACCCTCACCTTTAACCCTCACCCTTAATCCTTAACCCTCTCACTTAACCCTCACCCTCAACCCTCACTTAACCATCACCCTTAACCCTCACCCTTAACCCTCACCATTAACCCTCACCCTTAACCCTCACCCTTAACCCTCACCTTTAACCCTTAACCCTCACCCTTGACCCTCACCCTTAACCCTCGCCCTTAACACTCGCCCTTAACCCTCGCCCTTAACCCTCGCCCTTAACCCTCGCCCTTAACCCTCCCCTTAACCCTCACCCTTAACCCTCAACCTTAACCCTCACCCTTAACCCTCACCCTTAACCCTCACCCTTAACCCTCACCCTTAACCCTCACCCTTAACCCTCACCCTTAACTCTCACCCTTAACCCTCTCCCTTAACCCTCACCCTTAACCCTCACACTTAACACTCGCCCTTAACCCTCGCCCTTAACCCTCCCCCTTAACCCTCACCCTTAACCCTCAACCTTAACGCTCACCCTTAACCCTCACCCTTAACTCTCACCCTTAACCCTCTCCCTTAACCCTCACCCTTAACCCTCACCCTTAACACTCGCCCTTAACCCTCGCCCTTAACCCTCCCCCTTAACCCTCACCCTTAAGCCTCATCCTTAACGCTCACCCTTAACCCTTACCCTTAACCCTTAACACTCACCCTTAACCCTCACACTTAACCCTCACCCATAACCCTCACCCTTACCCCTCACCCTTAACCCTCACCCTTAACCCACCCTTAACCCTCACCCTTAAACCTCACCCTTAACCCTCACCCTTAACTCTCACCCTTAACCCTCACCCTTAACCATCACCCATAACCCTCACCCTTAACCCTCACCCTTAACCCTCACCCTTAACCCACACCCTTAAACCTCACCATTAACGCTCACCATTAACGCTCACCCTTAACCCTCATCCTTAACCCTTAACCCTCACCATTAACCCTCACCCTTAAACCTCACCCATAACCCTCACCCTTACCCCTCACCCTTAACCCTCGCCCTTAACCCTCACCCTTAACCCTCACCCTTAACCCTCACCCTTAACCCTCACCCTTAACCCTCACCCTTAACCCTCACCCTTAACTCTCACCCTTAACACTCACCCTTAACCCTTACCCTTAACCCTCACCCTTAACCCTCACCCTAACCCTCACCCTTAACCCTCACCCTTAACCCTCACCTTTAACCCTCACCCTTAATCCTTAACCCTCGCACTTAACCCTCACCCTCAACCCTCACTTAACCATCACCCTTAACCCTCACCCTTAACTCTCAACATTAACCCTCACCCTTAACCCTCACCCTTCACCCTCACCCTTAACCCTTAACCCTCACCCTTAACCCTCACCTTTAACCCTCACCCTTAATTCTTAACCCTCGCACTTAACCCACACCCTCAACCCTCACTTAACCATTACCCTTAACCCTCACCCTTAACCCTCACCATTAACCCTCACCCTTAACCCTCACCCTTAACCCTGACCCTTAACCCTTAACCCTCACCCTTAACCCTCACCCTTAACCCTCACCCATAACCCTCACCCTTAGCCCTCACCCTTAACCCTCACCCTTAACACTCACCCTTAACCCTCACCCTTAACCCTCACCCTTAACCCTCACCTTTATCCCTCACCCTTAATCCTTAACCCTCGCACTTAACCCTCACCCTCAACCCTCACTTAACCATCACCCTTAACCCTCACCCTTAACCCTCACCATTAACCCTCACCCTTAACCCTCACCCTTAACCCTCACCCTTAACCCTTAACCCTCACCCTTAACCCTCACCCTTAACCCTCACCCTTAACACTCGCCCTTAACCCTCGCCCTTAACCCTCCCCCTTAACCCTCACCCTTAACCCTCAACCTTAACCCTCACCCGTAACCCTCACCCTTAACCCTCACCCTTAACCCTCACCCTTAACCCTCACCCTTAACCCTCGCCATTAACCCTCGCCCTTAACCCTCCCCCTTAACCCTCACCCTTAACCCTCAACCTTAACGCTCACCCTTAACCCTCACCCTTAACCCTTAACCCTCACCCTTAACCCTCACCCTTAACCCTCATCCATAACCCTCACCCATACCCCTCACCCTTAACCCTCACCCTTAACCCTCACCCTTAACCCTCACCCTTAACCCTCACCCTTAACCCTCACCCTTAACCCTCACCCTTAACCCTCACCCTTAACTCTCACCCTTAACCCTCACCCTTAACCCTCACCCTTAACCCTCACCCTTAACCCTCACCCTTAACCCTCACCCTTAACCCTTAACCCTCACCCTTAACCATCACCCTTAACCCTCACCCTTAACCCTCACACTTAACCCTCACCCTTAATCCTTAACCCTCACCCTTAACACTTACCCTCAACCCTCACACTTAACCATCACCCTTAACCCTCACCCTTAACCCTCACCATTAACCCTCACCCTTCACCCTCACCCTTAACCCTCACCCTTAACCCTCACCCTTAACCATCACCCTTAACCCTCACCCTTAACCCTCACCCTTAACCCTCACCCGTAACACTCACCCTTAACCCTTAATCCTCACACTTAACCCTCACCCTTAATCCTTAACCCTCACCCTTAACCCTTACCCTCAACCCTCACATTTAACCATCACCATTAACACTCACCCTTAACCCTCACTATTAACCCTCACCCTTAACCCTCACCCTTATCCCTCACCCTTAACCCTCACCCTTAACCCTCACCCTTAACCCTCACCCTTAACCCTCAACCATACCCTTAACCCTCACCCTTAACCCTCACCCATAACCCTCACCCTTAACCCTCACACATAACCCTCACCCTTAACCCTCATCCTTAACCCTCAACCTTAAACCTCTCCCTTAACCCTCACCTTTAACCCTCACCCTTAATCCTTAACCATCGCCCTTAACCCTCACCCTCAACCCTCACACTTAACCATCACCCTTAACCTTCACCATTAACCCTCACCCTTAACCCTCACCCTTAACCCTCACCCTTAACCCTCACCCTTAACCCTCACCCTTAACTCTCACCCTTAACCCTCACCCTTAACCCTCACCCTTAACCCTCACCCTTAACCCTCACCCTTAACCCTCACCCTTAACCCTTAACCCTCACCCTTAACCATCACCCTTAACCCTCACCCTTAACCCTCACACTTAACCCTCACCCTTAATCCTTAACCCTCACCCTTAACACTTACCCTCAACCCTCACACTTAACCATCACCCTTAACCCTCACCCTTAACCCTCACCATTAACCCTCACCCTTCACCCTCACCCTTAACCCTCACCCTTAACCCTCACCCTTAACCATCACCCTTAACCCTCACCCTTAACCCTCACCCTTAACCCTCACCCGTAACACTCACCCTTAACCCTTAATCCTCACACTTAACCCTCACCCTTAATCCTTAACCCTCACCCTTAACCCTTACCCTCAACCCTCACATTTAACCATCACCATTAACACTCACCCTTAACCCTCACTATTAACCCTCACCCTTAACCCTCACCCTTATCCCTCACCCTTAACCCTCACCCTTAACCCTCACCCTTAACCCTCACCCTTAACCCTCAACCATACCCTTAACCCTCACCCTTAACCCTCACCCATAACCCTCACCCTTAACCCTCACACATAACCCTCACCCTTAACCCTCATCCTTAACCCTCAACCTTAAACCTCTCCCTTAACCCTCACCTTTAACCCTCACCCTTAATCCTTAACCATCGCCCTTAACCCTCACCCTCAACCCTCACACTTAACCATCACCCTTAACCTTCACCATTAACCCTCACCCTTAACCCTCACCCTTAACCCTCACCCTTAACCCTCACCCTTAACCCTTAACCCTCACCCTTAACCCTCACCCTTAACCCTCACCCTTAACCCTCACCCATAACCCTCAACCTTAACCCTCACCCTTAACCCTCACCCTTAACCCTCGCCCTTAACCCTCACCCTCAACCCTCACACTTAACCATCACCCTTAACCTTCACCATTAACCCTCACCCTTAACCCTCACCCTTAACCCTCACCCTTAACCCTCACCCTTAACCCTTAACCCTCACCCTTAACCCTCACCCTTAACCCTCACCCTTAACCCTCACCCATAACCCTCAACCTTAACCCTCACCCTTAACCCTAACCCATAACCCTCACCCTTAACCCTCACACATAACCCTCACCCTTAACCCTCATCCTTAACCCTCAACCTTAACCCTCTCCCTTAACCCTCACCTTTAACCCTCACCCTTAATCCTTAACCCTCGCCCTTAACCCTCACCCTCAACCCTCACACTTAACCATCACCCTTAACCTTCACCATTAACCCTCACCCTTAACCCTCACCCTTAACCCTCACCCTTAACCCTCACCCTTAACCCTTAACCCTCACCCTTAACCCTCACCCTTAACCCTCACCCTTAACCCTCACCCATAACCCTCAACCTTAACCCTCACCCTTAACCCTCACCCTTAACCCTCACACTTAACACTCACCCTTAACCCTTAACCCTCACACTTAACCCTCACCCTTAACCCTCACCCATAACACTCACCCTTAACCCTTAACCCTCACCCTTACCCCTCACCCGTAACCCACACCCTTAACCCTCCCCCTTAACACTCCCCCTTAACCCTCACCCTTAACCCTTAACCCTCACCCTTAACCCTCCCCTTAACACTCACCCATAACCCTCACCCTTATCCTCACCCTTAACACTCACCCTTAACCCTCACCCTTAACCATCATCCTTAACCCTCACCCTTAACGCTCACCCTTAACCCTCACCCTTAACCCTCACCTTTAACCCTTAACCCTCACACTTAACCATCACCCCATAACCCACACCCTTAACCCTCACCCTTAACCCTCATACTTAACCCTCACCCTTAACCCTCACCCTTAACCCTCAACCTTAACCCTCACCCTCAACCCTCACCTTTAACCGTCACCCTTAATCCTTAACCCTCGCACTTAACCCTCACCCTCAACCCTCACTTAACCATCACCCTTAACCCTCACCCTTAACCCTCACCATAAACCCTCACCCTTAACCCTCACCCTTAACCCTCACCCTTAACCCTTAACCCTCACCCTTAACCCTCGCCCTTAACCCTCGCCCTTAACACTCGCCCTTAACCCTCGCCCTTAACCCTCCCTCTTAAACCTTACCCTTAACCCTCACCCTTAACCCACACCCTTAACCCTCACCCTTAAACCTCACCCTTAACCCTCACCCTTAACCCACACCCTTAACCCTCACCATTAACGCTCACCATTAACGCTCACCCTTAACCCTCACCCTTAACCCTTAACCCTCACCCTTAACCATCACCCTTAACCCTCACCCTTAACCCTCACCCTTAACCCTCACCCTTAACCCTCACCCTTAACCCTCACCCTTAACCCTCACCCTTAACTCTCACCCTTAACCCTCTCCCTTAACCCTCACCCTTAACCCTCACACTTAACACTCGCCCTTAACCCTCGCCCTTAACCCTCCCCCTTAACCCTCACCCTTAACCCTCAACCTTAACGTTCACCCTTAACCCTCACCCTTAACTCTCACCCTTAACCCTCTCCCTTAACCCTCACCCTTAACCCTCACCCTTAACACTCGCCCTTAACCCTCGCCCTTAACCCTCCCCCTTAACCCTCACCCTTAACCCTCATCCTTAACGCTCACCCTTAACCCTTACCCTTAACCCTTAACCCTCACCCTTAACCCTCACACTTAACCCTCACCCATAACCCTCACCCTTACCCCTCACCCTTAACCCTCACCCTTAACCCACCCTTAACCCTCACCCTTAAACCTCACCCTTAACCCTCACCCTTAACTCTCACCCTTAACCCTCACCCTTAACCATCACCCATAACCCTCACCCTTAACCCTCACCCTTAACCCTCACCCTTAACCCACACCCTTAAACCTCACCATTAACGCTCACCATTAACGCTCACCCTTAACCCTCACCCTTAACCCTTAACCCTCACCCTTAACCATCACCCTTAACCCTCACCCTTAACCCTCACCCTTAACCCTCACCCTTAACCCTCACCCTTAACACTAACCCTTAACCCTCACCTTTAACCCTCACCCTTAATCCTTAACCCTCTCACTTAACCCTCACCCTCAACCCTCACTTAACCATCACCCTTAACCCTCACCCTTAACCCTCACCATTAACCCTCACCCTTAACCCTCACCCTTAACCCTCACCCTTAACCCTTAACCCTCACCCTTAACCCTCACCCTTAACCCTCGCCCTTAACACTCGCCCTTAACCCTCGCCCTTAACCCTCGCCCTTAAACCTCGCCCTTAACCCTCCCCTTAACCCTCACCCTTAACCCTCAACCTTAACCCTCACCCTTAACCCTCACCCTTAACCCTCACCCTTAACCCTCACCCTTAACCCTCACCCTTAACCCTCACCCTTAACTCTCACCCTTAACCCTCTCCCTTAACCCTCACCCTTAACCCTCACACTTAACACTCGCCCTTAACCCTCGCCCTTAACCCTCCCCCTTAACCCTCACCCTTAACCCTCAACCTTAACGCTCACCCTTAACCCTCACCCTTAACTCTCACCCTTAACCCTCTCCCTTAACCCTCACCCTTAACCCTCACCCTTAACACTCGCCCTTAACCCTCGCCCTTAACCCTCCCCCTTAACCCTCACCCTTAACCCTCATCCTTAACGCTCACCCTTAACCCTTACCCTTAACCCTTAACCCTCACCCTTAACCCTCACACTTAACCCTCACCCATAACCCTCACCCTTACCCCTCACCCTTAACCCTCACCCTTAACCCACCCTTAACCCTTACCCTTAAACCTCACCCTTAACCCTCACCCTTAACTCTCACCCTTAACCCTCACCCTTAACCATCACCCATAACCCTCACCCTTAACCCTCACCCTTAACCCTCACCCTTAACCCACACCCTTAAACCTCACCATTAACGCTCACCATTAACGCTCACCCTTAACCCTCATCCTTAACCCTTAACCCTCACCATTAACCCTCACCCTTAACCCTCACCCATAACCCTCACCCTTACCCCTCACCCTTAACCCTCGCCCTTAACCCTCACCCTTAACCCTCACCCTTAACCCTCACCCTTAACCCTCACCCTTAACCCTCACCCTTAACCCTCACCCTTAACTCTCACCCTTAACACTCACCCTTAACCCTCACCCTTAACCCTCACCCTTAACCCTCACCCTAACCCTCACCCTTAACCCTCACCCTTAACCCTCACCTTTAACCCTCATCCTTAATCCTTAACCCTCGCACTTAACCCTCACCCTCAACCCTCACTTAACCATCACCCTTAACCCTCACCCTTAACTCTCAACATTAACCCTCACCCTTAACCCTCACCCTTCACCCTCACCCTTAACCCTTAACCCTCACCCTTAACCCTCACCTTTAACCCTCACCCTTAATCCTTAACCCTCGCACTTAACCCACACCCTCAACCCTCACTTAACCATTACCCTTAACCCTCACCCTTAACCCTCACCATTAACCCTCACCCTTAACCCTCACCCTTAACCCTGACCCTTAACCCTTAACCCTCACCCTTAACCCTCACCCTTAACCCTCACCCATAACCCTCACCCTTAGCCCTCACCCTTAACCCTCACCCTTAACACTCACCCTTAACCCTCACCATTAACCCTCACCCTTAACCCTCACCTTTAACCCTCACCCTTAATCCTTAACCCTCGCACTTAACCCTCACCCTCAACCCTCACTTAACCATCACCCTTAACCCTCACCCTTAACCCTCACCATTAACCCTCACCCTTAACCCTCACCCTTAACCCTCACCCTTAACCCTTAACCCTCACCCTTAACCCTCACCCTTAACCCTCACCCTTAACACTCGCCCTTAACCCTCGCCCTTAACCCTCCCCCTTAACCCTCACCCTTAACCCTCAACCTTAACCCTCACCCGTAACCCTCACCCTTAACCCTCACCCTTAACCCTCACCCTTAACCCTCACCCTTAACCCTCACCCTTAACCCTCGCCCTTAACCCTCGCCCTTAACCCTCCCCCTTAACCCTCACCCTTAACCCTCAACCTTAAGGCTCACCCTTAACCCTCACCCTTAACCCTTAACCCTCACCCTTAACCCTCACCCTTAACCCTCATCCATAACCCTCACCCTTACCCCTCACCCTTAACCCTCACCCTTAACCCTCACCCTTAACCCTCACCCTTAACCCTCACCCTTAACCCTCACCCTTAACCCTCACCCTTAACCCTCACCCTTAACTCTCACCCTTAACCCTCACCCTTAACCCTCACCCTTAACCCTCACCCTTAACCCTCACCCTTAACCCTCACCCTTAACCCTTAACCCTCACCCTTAACCATCACCCTTAACCCTCACCCTTAACCCTCACACTTAACCCTCACCCTTAATCCTTAACCCTCACCCTTAACACTTACCCTCAACCCTCACACTTAACCATCACCCTTAACCCTCACCCTTAACCCTCACCATTAACCCTCACCCTTCACCCTCACCCTTAACCCTCACCCTTAACCCTCACCCTTAACCCTCACCCTTAACCATCACCCTTAACCCTCACCCTTAACCCTCACCCTTAACCCTCACCCGTAACACTCACCCTTAACCCTTAATCCTCACACTTAACCCTCACCCTTAATCCTTAACCCTCACCCTTAACCCTTACCCTCAACCCTCACATTTAACCATCACCATTAACACTCACCCTTAACCCTCACTATTAACCCTCACCCTTAACCCTCACCCTTATCCCTCACCCTTAACCCTCACCCTTAACCCTCACCCTTAACCCTCACCCTTAACCCTCAACCATCACCCTTAACCCTCACCCTTAACCCTCACCCATAACCCTCACCCTTAACCCTCACACATAACCCTCAACATTAACCCTCATCCTTAACCCTCAACCTTAACCCTCTCCCTTAACCCTCACCTTTAACCCTCACCCTTAATCCTTAACCCTCGCCCTTAACCCTCACCCTCAACCCTCACACTTAACCATCACCCTTAACCTTCACCATTAACCCTCACCCTTAACCCTCACCCTTAACCCTCACCCTTAACCCTCACCCTTAACCCTTAACCCTCACCCTTAACCCTCACCCTTAACCCTCACCCTTAACCCTCACCCATAACCCTCAACCTTAACCCTCACCCTTAACCCTCACCCTTAACCCTCGCCCTTAACCCTCACCCTCAACCCTCACACTTAACCCTCACCCTTAACCCTCACCCATAACACTCACCCTTAACCCTTAACCCTCACCCTTAACCCTCACCCTTAACCCACACCCTTAACCCTCACCCATAACCCTCACCCATACCCCTCACCCTTAACCCTCACCCTTAACCATCACCCTTAACCCTCACCATTAACCCTCACCCTTAACCCTCACCCTTAACACTCACCCTTAACCCTTAACCCTCACACTTAACCGTCACCCTTAATCCTTAACCCTTAATCCTTAACCCTTACCCTCAAACCTCACATTTAACCATCACCCTTAAACCTCGCCCTTAACCCTCACTATTAACCCTCACCCTTAACCCTCACCCTTATCCCTCACCCTTAACCATAACCCTTAACCCTCACCCTTAACCCTCACCCTTAACCCTCACCCTTAACCCTCACCCTTAACCATCACCCTTAACCCTCACCCTTAACCCTCACCCTTAACACACACCCTTAACCCTTAACCCTCACCCTTAACCCTCCCCCTTAACACTCACCCATAACCCTCACCCTTATCCCTCACCCTTAACACTCACCCTTAACCCTCACCCTTAACCATCATCCTTAACCCTCACCCTTAACGCTCACCCTTAACCCTCACCCTTAACCCTCACCTTTAACCCTTAACCCTCACACTTAACCATCACCCCATAACCCACACCCTTAACCCTCACCCTTAACCCTCACACTTAACCCTCACCCTTAACCCTCACCCTTAACCCTCAACCTTAACCCTCACCCTCAACCCTCACCTTTAACCGTCACCCTTAATCCTTAACCCTCGCACTTAACCCTCACCCTCAACCCTCACTTAACCATCACCCTTAACCCTCACCCTTAACCCTCACCATAAACCCTCACCCTTAACCCTCACCCTTAACCCTCACCCTTAACCCTTAACCCTCACCCTTAACCCTCGCCCTTAACCCTCGCCCTTAACACTCGCCCTTAACCCTCGCCCTTAACCCTCCCTCTTAAACCTTACCCTTAACCCTCACCCTTAACCCACACCCTTAACCCTCACCCTTAAACCTCACCCTTAACCCTCACCCTTAACCCACACCCTTAACCCTCACCATTAACGCTCACCATTAACGCTCACCCTTAACCCTCACCCTTAACCCTTAACCCTCACCCTTAACCATCACCCTTAACCCTCACCCTTAACCCTCACCCTTAACCCTCACCCTTAACCCTCACCCTTAACCCTCACCCTTAACCCTCACCCTTAACTCTCACCCTTAACCCTCTCCCTTAACCCTCACCCTTAACCCTCACACTTAACACTCGCCCTTAACCCTCGCCCTTAACCCTCCCCCTTAACCCTCACCCTTAACCCTCAACCTTAACGCTCACCCTTAACCCTCACCCTTAACTCTCACCCTTAACCCTCTCCCTTAACCCTCACCCTTAACCCTCACCCTTAACACTCACCCTTAACCCTCACCCTTAACCCTTAACCCTCTCCCATAACCCTCACCCTTAACCCTCGCCCTTAACCCTCGCCCTTAACACTCGCCCTTAACCCTCGCCCTTAACCCTCCCTCTTAAACCTTACCCTTAACCCTCACCCTCAACCCTCACCTTTAACCGTCACCCTTAATCCTTAACCCTCGCACTTAACCCTCACCCTCAACCCTCACTTAACCATCACCCTTAACCCTCACCCTTAACCCTCACCATAAACCCTCACCCTTAACCCTCACCCTTAACCCTCACCCTTAACCCTTAACCCTCACCCTTAACCCTCGCCCTTAACCCTCGCCCTTAACACTCGCCCTTAACCCTCGCCCTTAACCCTCCCTCTTAAACCTTACCCTTAACCCTCACCCTTAACCCACACCCTTAACCCTCACCCTTAAACCTCACCCTTAACCCTCACCCTTAACCCACACCCTTAACCCTCACCATTAACGCTCACCATTAACGCTCACCCTTAACCCTCACCCTTAACCCTTAACCCTCACCCATAACCCTCACCCTTATCCCTCACCCTTAACACTCACCCTTAACCCTCACCCTTAACCATCATCCTTAACCCTCACCCTTAACGCTCACCCTTAACCCTCACCCTTAACCCTCACCTTTAACCCTTAACCCTCACACTTAACCATCACCCCATAACCCACACCCTTAACCCTCACCCTTAACCCTCACACTTAACCCTCACCCTTAACCCTCACCCTTAACCCTCAACCTTAACCCTCACCCTCAACCCTCACCTTTAACCGTCACCCTTAATCCTTAACCCTCGCACTTAACCCTCACCCTCAACCCTCACTTAACCATCACCCTTAACCCTCACCCTTAACCCTCACCATAAACCCTCACCCTTAACCCTCACCCTTAACCCTCACCCTTAACCCTTAACCCTCACCCTTAACCCTCGCCCTTAACCCTCGCCCTTAACACTCGCCCTTAACCCTCGCCCTTAACCCTCCCTCTTAAACCTTACCCTTAACCCTCACCCTTAACCCACACCCTTAACCCTCACCCTTAAACCTCACCCTTAACCCTCACCCTTAACCCACACCCTTAACCCTCACCATTAACGCTCACCATTAACGCTCACCCTTAACCCTCACCCTTAACCCTTAACCCTCACCCTTAACCATCACCCTTAACCCTCACCCTTAACCCTCACCCTTAACCCTCACCCTTAACCCTCACCCTTAACCCTCACCCTTAACCCTCACCCTTAACTCTCACCCTTAACCCTCTCCCTTAACCCTCACCCTTAACCCTCACACTTAACACTCGCCCTTAACCCTCGCCCTTAACCCTCCCCCTTAACCCTCACCCTTAACCCTCAACCTTAACGCTCACCCTTAACCCTCACCCTTAACTCTCACCCTTAACCCTCTCCCTTAACCCTCACCCTTAACCCTCACCCTTAACACTCGCCCTTAACCCTCGCCCTTAACCCTCCCCCTTAACCCTCACCCTTAACCCTCATCCTTAACGCTCACCCTTAACCCTTACCCTTAACCCTTAACCCTCACCCTTAACCCTCACACTTAACCCTCACCCATAACCCTC
Source organism: Rhinoraja longicauda (assembly GCF_053455715.1). Taxonomy (NCBI): domain Eukaryota; kingdom Metazoa; phylum Chordata; class Chondrichthyes; order Rajiformes; family Arhynchobatidae; genus Rhinoraja; species Rhinoraja longicauda. The sequence continues at coordinate 297,604 of NW_027601292.1, forward strand.
ACCCTTACCCCTCACCCTTAACCCTCACCCTTAACCCACCCTTAACCCTCACCCTTAAACCTCACCCTTAACCCTCACCCTTAACTCTCACCCTTAACCCTCACCCTTAACCATCACCCATAACCCTCACCCTTAACCCTCACCCTTAACCCTCACCCTTAACCCACACCCTTAAACCTCACCATTAACGCTCACCATTAACTCTCACCCTTAACCCTCACCCTTAACCCTTAACCCTCACCCTTAACCATCACCCTTAACCCTCACCCTTAACCCTCACCCTTAACACTCACCCTTAACCCTCACCCTTAACCCTCACCTTTAACCCTCACTCTTAATCCTTAACCCTCGCACAAACCTCACCCTCAACCCTCACTTAACCATCACCCTTAACCCTCACCCTTAACCCTCATCATTAACCCTCACCCTTAACCCTCACCCTTAACCCTCACCCTTAACCCTCAACCTTAACCCTTAACCCTCACCCTCAACCCTCACCTTTAACCGTCACCCTTAATCCTTAACCCTCGCACTTAACCCTCACCCTCAACCCTCACTTAACCATCACCCTTAACCCTCACCCTTAACCCTCACCATAAACCCTCACCCTTAACCCTCACCCTTAACCCTCACCCTTAACCCTTAACCCTCACCCTTAACCCTCGCCCTTAACCCTCGCCCTTAACACTCGCCCTTAACCCTCGCCCTTAACCCTCCCTCTTAACCCTTACCCTTAACCCTCACCCTTAACCCACACCCTTAACCCTCACCCTTAAACCTCACCCTTAACCCTCACCCTTAACCCACACCCTTAACCCTCACCATTAACGCTCACCATTAACGCTCACCCTTAACCCTCACCCTTAACCCTTAACCCTCACCCTTAACCATCACCCTTAACCCTCACCCTTAACCCTCACCCTTAACCCTCACCCTTAACCCTCACCCTTAACACTCACCCTTAACCCTCACCTTTAACCCTCACCCTTAATCCTTAACCCTCTCACTTAACCCTCACCCTCAACCCTCACTTAACCATCACCCTTAACCCTCACCCTTAACCCTCACCATTAACCCTCACCCTTAACCCACACCCTTAACCCTCACCCTTAACCCTTAACCCTCACCCTTAACCCTCACCCTTAACCCTCGCCCTTAACACTCGCCCTTAACCCTCGCCCTTAATCCTCGCCCTTAACCCTCGCCCTTAACCCTCCCCTTAACCCTCACCCTTAACCCTCAACCTTAACCCTCACCCTTAACCCTCACCCTTAACCCTCACCCTTAACCCTCACCCTTAACCCTCACCCTTAACCCTCTCCCTTAACCCTCACCCTTAACCCTCACCCTTAACACTCGCCCTTAACCCTCGCCCTTAACCCTCCCCCTTAACCCTCACCCTTAACCCTCAACCTTAACGCTCACCCTTAACCCTCACCCTTAACTCTCACCCTTAACCCTCTCCCTTAACCCTCACCCTTAACCCTCACCCTTAACACTCGCCCTTAACCCTCGCCCTTAATCCTCCCCCTTAACCCTCACCCTTAACACTCATCCTTAACGCTCACCCTTAACCCTTACCCTTAACCCTTAACCCTCACCCTTAACCCTCACACTTAACCCTCACCCATAACCCTCACCCTTACCCCTCACCCTTAACCCTCACCCTTAACCCACCCTTAACCCTCACCCTTAAACCTCACCCTTAACCCTCACCCTTAACTCTCACCCTTAACCCTCACCCTTAACCATCACCCATAACCCTCACCCTTAACCCTCACCCTTAACCCTCACCCTTAACCCACACCCTTAAACCTCACCATTAACGCTCACCATTAACGCTCACCCTTAACCCTCACCCTTAACCCTTAACACTCACCATTAACCCTCACCCTTAACCCTCACCCATAACCCTCACCCTTACCCCTCACCCTTAACCCTCGCCCTTAACCCTCACCCTTAACCCTCACCCTTAACCCTCACCCTTAACCCTCACCCTTAACCCTCACCCTTAACCCTCACCCTTAACTCTCACCCTTAACACTCACCCTTAACCCTCACCCTTAACCCTCACCCTTAACCCTCACCCTAACCCTCACCCTTAACCCTCACCCTTAACCCTCACCTTTAACCCTCACCCTTAATCCTTAACCCTCGCACTTAACCCTCACCCTCAACCCTCACTTAACCATCACCCTTAACCCTCACCCTTAACTCTCAACATTAACCTTCACCCTTAACCCTCACCCTTCACCCTCACCCTTAACCCTTAACCCTCACCCTTAACCCTCACCTTTAACCCTCACCCTTAATCCTTAACCCTCGCACTTAACCCACACCCTAAACCCTCACTTAACCATTACCCTTAACCCTCACCCTTAACCCTCACCATTAACCCTCACCCTTAACCCTCACCCTTAACCCTGACCCTTAACCCTTAACCCTCACCCTTAACCCTCACCCTTAACCCTCACCCATAACCCTCACCATTAGCCCTCACCCTTAACCCTCACCCTTAACACTCACCCTTAACCCTCACCCTTAACCCTCACCCTTAACCCTCACCTTTAACCCTCACCCTTAATCCATAACCCTCGCACTTAACCCTCACCCTCAACCCTCACTTAACCATCACCCTTAACCCTCACCCTTAACCCTCACCATTAACCCTCACCCTTAACCCTCACCCTTAACCCTCACCCTTAACCCTTAACACTCACCCTTAACCCTCACCCTTAACCCTCACCCTTAACACTCGCCCTTAACCCTCGCCCTTAACCCTCCCCCTTAACCCTCACCCTTAACCCTCAACCTTAACCCTCACCCGTAACCCTCACCCTTAACCCTCACCCTTAACCCTCACCCTTAACCCTCACCCTTAACCCTCGCCCTTAACCCTCGCCTTAACCCTCCCCCTTAACCCTCACCCTTAACCCTCAACCTTAACGCTCACCCTTAACCCTCACCCTTAACCCTTAACCCTCACCCTTAACCCTCACCCTTAACCCTCATCCATAACCCTCACCCTTACCCCTCACCCTTAACCCTCACCCTTAACCCTCACCCTTAACCCTCACCCTTAACACTCACCCTTAACCCTCACCCTTAACCCTCACCCTTAACCCTCACCCTTAACTCTCACCCTTAACCCTCACCCTTAACCCTCACCCTTAACCCTCACCCTTAACCCTCACCCTTAACCCTCACCCTTAACCCTTAACCCTCACCCTTAACCATCACCCTTAACCCTCACCCTTAACCCTCACACTTAACCCTCACCCTTAATCCTTAACCCTCACCCTTAACACTTACCCTCAACCCTCACACTTAACCATCACCCTTAACCCTCACCCTTAACCCTCACCATTAACCCTCACCCTTCACCCTCACCCTTAACCCTCACCCTTAACCCTCACCCTTAACCCTCACCCTTAACCATCACCCTTAACCCTCACCCTTAACCCTCACCCTTAACCCTCACCCGTAACACTCACCCTTAACCCTTAATCCTCACACTTAACCCTCACCCTTAATCCTTAACCCTCACCCTTAACCCTTACCCTCAACCCTCACATTTAACCATCACCATTAACACTCAACCTTAACCCTCACTATTAACCCTCACCCTTAACCCTCACCCTTATCCCTCACCCTTAACCCTCACCCTTAACCCTCACCCTTAACCCTCACCCTTAACCCTCAACCATCACCCTTAACCCTCACCCTTATCCCTCACCCATAACCCTCACCCTTAACCCTCACACATAACCCTCACCCTTAACCCTCATCCTTAACCCTCAACCTTAACCCTCTCCCTTAACCCTCACCTTTAACCCTCACCCTTAATCCTTAACCCTCGCCCTTAACCCTCACCCTCAACCCTCACACTTAACCTTCACCCTTAACCTTCACCATTAACCCTCACCCTTAACCCTCACCCTTAACCCTCACCCTTAACCCTCACCCTTAACCCTTAACCCTCACCCTTAACCCTCACCCTTAACCCTCACCCTTAACCCTCACCCATAACCCTCAACCTTAACCCTCACCCTTAACCCTCACCCTTAACCCTCGCCCTTAACCCTCACCCTCAACCCTCACACTTAACCATCACCCTTAACCTTCACCATTAACCCACACCCTTAACCCTCACCCTTAACCCTCACCCTTAACCCTCACCCTTAACCCTTAACCCTCACCCTTAACCCTCACCCTTAACCCTCACCCTTAACCCTCACCCATAACCCTCAACCTTAACCCTCACCCTTAACCCTCACCCATAACCCTCACCCTTAACCCTCACACATAACCCTCACCCTTAACCCTCATCCTTAACCCTCAACCTTAACCCTCTCCCTTAACCCTCACCTTTAACCCTCACCCTTAATCCTTAACCCTCGCCCTTAACCCTCACCCTCAACCCTCACACTTAACCATCACCCTTAACCTTCACCATTAACCCTCACCCTTAACCCTCACCCTTAACCCTCACCCTTAACCCTCACCCTTAACCCTTAACCCTCACCCTTAACCCTCACCCTTAACCCTCACCCTTAACCCTCACCCATAACCCTCAACCTTAACCCTCACCCTTCACCCTCACCCTTAACCCTCACCCTTAACCCTCACACTTAACACTCACCCTTAACCCTTAACCCTCACACTTAACCCTCACCCTTAACCCTCACCCATAACACTCACCCTTAACCCTTAACCCTCACCCTTAACCCATACCCTTAACCCACACCCTTAACCCTCACCCATAACCCTCACCCATACCCCTCACCCTTAATCCATAACCCTCGCACTTAACCCTCACCCTCAACCCTCACTTAACCATCACCCTTAACCCTCACCCTTAACCCTCACCATTAACCCTCACCCTTAACCCTCACCC